>NC_058404.1:53587609-53689332 GCF_002201575.2 Neomonachus schauinslandi | reverse complement strand
AAAGACAGTCTCTTCAACAAATGGTGTTGGGAAAATTGGACAGCCACATGCAGAAGAATGAAACTGGACCATTTCCTTACACCACACACAAAAATAGACTCCAAATGGTTGAAAGACGTCAATGTGAGACAGGAGTCCATCAAAATCCTAAAGGAGAACAGAGGCAGCAACCTCTTCGACCTCAGCTACAGAAACTTCTTCCTAGACACATCGCCAAAGTCAAGGGAAGCAAGGGCAAAAATGAACTATTGGGGCTTCATCAAGATAAAAAGCTTTTGCAAAGCAAAGGAAACAGTCAACAAAACCAAAAGACAACCGACAGAATGGGAGAAGATATTTGCAAATGACATATCAGATAAAGGGCTAGTATCCAAAATCTATAAAGGACTCATCAAACTCAACACCCAAAGAACAAAGAATCCAATCAAGAAATGGGCAGAAGACATGAACAGAGATTTTTCCAAAGAAGACATCCAAATGGCCAACAGACACATGAAAAAGTGCTCAATATCACTCGGCATCAGGGAAATCCAAATCAAAACCTCAATGAGATACCACCTCACACCAGTCAGAATGGCTAAAATTAACAAGTCAGGAAACAACAGATGTTGGCGGGGATGTGGAGAAAGGGGAACCCTCCTACACTGTTGGTGGGAATGCAAGCTGGTGCAGCCACTCTGGAAAACTGTATGGAGGTTCCTCAAAATTCTGAAAATAGAGCTACCCTATGACCCAGCAATTGCACTACTGGGTATTTATCCCAAAGATACAAAAGTAGGGATCCGAAAGGGTACGTGTACCCCAATGTTTATAGCAGCAATGTCCACAATAGCCAAACTGTGGAAAGAGCCAAGATGTCCATCGACAGATGAATGGATAAAGAAGATGTGGTGTATATATACAATGGAATATTACGCAGCGATCAAAAGGAATGAGATCTTGCCATATGCAACAACGTGGATGGAACTGGAGGGTATTATTTTGAGTGAAATAAGTCAAACAGAGAAAGACAAGTATCATATGATCTCACTGATATGAGGAATTCTTAATCGCAGGAAACAAACTGAGGGTTGCTGGAGTGGGGGTGGGGTGGGAGGGATGGGGTGACTGGGTGATAGACACTGGGGAGGGTATGTGCTCTGGTAAGTGCTGTGAATTGTGCAAGACTGTTGAATCTCAGATCTGTACCTCTGAAACAAATAATGCAATATATGTTAAGAAAAAAAAAAAGAAGAAGAAGAAGAAGGTAGCGGGAGGGGAAGAATGAAGCAGGGGAAATCGGAGGGGTAGACGAACCATGAGAGACGATGGACTCTGAAAAACAAACTGAGGGTTCTAGAGGGGAGGGGGGTGGGAGGATGGGTTAGCCTGGTGGTGGGTATTGAGGAGGGCACATTCTGCATGGAGCACTGGGTGTTATGCACAATGAATCATGGAACACTACATCTAAAACTAATGATGTAATGTATGGGGATTAACATAAGAATAAAAAAAAATTTAAAAAAAATTTAGATGTTCAACAGATAAGTATAAACTCAAAGTCTAAACCAATACTAAATAATAGGACTGTTCTTTACTATTTCCTGCTCAATAAAAACAAAATTAACACAATGACTCACATATTCTATTTGGGTAAATTCTGAGAAAATTTGATATTAAAAATTAATTAGAAATTAAAGGCCATTTAGTTTAGTAACATTGACTAAACTGCTCCTTATAGTCTTTATTCTAATCTGGCCTAGGCTATTAAAAAAAAATAATAAGTCCAATTTTTCCTTATAATAGTTGTGAGTGTTTTGTTACTTTAGTCTCCTGTCCAATATTCTAGTAACAAAATATTATTACATAGTCATTTATTTAAGTTAAAGAAAATTAAATGCTCATGTTCAAATTTGTTCCATTTGGATGGTTTGACTGAAGTCAGAGAAACAGAAAAAGGTCAGTGAGCGGAATACTACTCACCTGGACTACTAGAATAGAAGGTGTAATGGAAAGACACCAATTGGGTGTCATACGTACCCAGAGAAAATCTCTTTTCCACTCCACAGCTAGCCTCCAAGATTAAAGGAGTCATAAATAACTACTCTTTCTGTGGATAACCTTAGCCAGCTCTTCTTACTTTTTCCAGCCTGAAGTCTAAGGAATAAGTTTAATAAAGATTTACATGGGTTAGGTTCTCTATCAATAATGAAATATTTTCCAGAATTCCTTTCTTTCATGAAAATTATATTCCATAGTATGTAGCAAATATATATATGTGTGCGTGTATATATGTATATATACATATATCTCAAGCAAATATTTATATATTTATATATATTATATATACATAGTTATATATCAAGGAAAGACACAGAAAGCAAATAAAAATATTAAGGTTTTACTCATGCTAGACATGTTCTTTCAGAAATTTCATCTAATGATATTCCTTTCTCCAAGCATTTTGTGAAATAAGCTGTCTTCTTGTTAGCACTAGAAATGCTTTCAAGTGAATACAGCTCTCTTGTAATCTCAATGACCACGAAAATGTTCAGCCTGATAGTACCTCTCCCTGTTAATATGAATCCACATAGGAAACATAATGACAAATATCAAATTCTTTATTAAACAAGGGTAAAATCAAGAATCCTTGGTTTATTTGGAAGTCAACAATAGTAAAGGCAATGTAGATCTTCCCCCACGGGCACCATGAGGAAGTGTTGGAAGTCAGAGAGTTATGAAGGCCCTGTACAAAAGAACAAAATACATGCATTGAAAGAACAGAAGGTTGAAAATATGTCATGAATTTATCTATTAGTCTGGAAACTCAGGATATAACACTCCAATTCTCAGTTTGTCTCCCGCTTTTAAGCTTCACCTAGATGTAATGTTCTCTGTGTTATTGTTGTTTCTTTTGTTCCATCAGTGCTGGCTATTTTGTTGTAAGGGAAAGCAGGTGTCAGCATCAATCTAGTTTGGGTTGAGGATTTTGGCCAATTCAATTGGTTGAATTGGTGATGTCTGAAATGAGGCTACCTAGGGACAAAAGTAAAAACCAATAACTTACTGAAAAATTATGGTATAAAATTTAAAAAAAAAGATATCCAATAAAAGTTTCTATGATTTTGAATAATAAGTTTAGATGAAAAAACAAACTGAGGTTTGTGTAGGATTGATTTAGAAGAGTAAGAAACAAAGGTCAAAAGCGATTAGTTAAATCGTTCCTGAATTAGTGGTTTGGAATTGTCATCGAAAATTGAAGAAACAAGACTCTAGCCTCTGGACCCTATTGCACATGGGGATTTAAGAATGGGAAGCTTCTACATCAGAGGGTTTCAAATTGTTGAGAGCCAGGTTTTAATAAAAGCATCAGGTACTGGGAATTTTCCATGAAAATGCATGAATAGAAATAATATTATTGTTGGTTTTTATGAAAGGAGGGATCTAGAAATCACAGAATATTCCAGATGAATTTCTTATGTTAGCCATTCTAATAGGTCTATAATGATAGCTCATGTTGGTCTGAATTTACACTTTTCTTCTGGCTAATTATGTTGATAACATTTTTATGTTTTTATTATACATCTGTATATCCTCTTTGATAAAATGTTTATTCATGCCTTTTGACCGTTTTGTAATCAGATTGTTTATTTTATAATACTGACTTTGAGAGTCTTTATATATTATACATACAATTTCTTTTTCAGATATGTAGTTTAAAAATATTTTCTTCCAGTGTGTAATGTTTCTTTTCATCCTCTTAACTGAATTTTTGGCCTAGAAATTTATTTATTTGTTATTTTATTTATTTATTTATTTATTTGCTTATTTGACCCCAAGGTCATGACCTGAGCCAAAATTAAGAGTCGGATGCTTAACTGATTGAACCACCCAGGCAGGCGCCCTTAAGATTTTGTCTTATATTTTGTTCTAAAAGTTTTACAGTTTTTCATTTAAATTTTAGGGGCTTGATTAATTTTGAGATTTTTTTGTTTAAGATATAAGTTTTAGTTGAGGTTCATTTTATTTACCTATCGATGTTCAGTTGTTCTTTTTTTTGTTATTGTTATTTCTCTGCTGAGATTTTCTGTTTTCATCTGTTTCCAGAGAATTTGTAACTGCTTATTGAAGCTCTTTTTATAATGGATGCTTTAAAATTTTTGTCAGGTAATTGTAGCATATGATTTATCTCAATATTGACATCCGTTAATTGTCATTTCTCTTTCAAATCATGATTTACTGTTGGTATATATGTTTTATAGTTTTCAGTGTACAAGTCTTCCATCTGTTGAAATTGAAATTTATTCCTTAGTATTTTATTCCTTTTGTGCAACTATAAATGAGATTGTTTCCCTAATTTCCTTTCAGATTATTTATTGTCAGTGCATGGTCATGCACCTGATTTTCATGTTAACTTTGTGTTCTGCACCTTTAATGATTTCCTATATTATTTTTAACAGCTTTTTTGTTAAATAGAATTTTTAGGGTTTTCTGTGTATAGGATCATGTTGGCTGCAAAGAGAAGACAATTTTATTCCTTCCTTTCCAATTTGGATGCATTTTATTACTTTTTGTGGCCTAATTACTCCGGTTGAGACTTCCAGTAGTATGTCAAACAAGGATAGTGAGAATGGGCATCCTTGCTTTGCTCCTGATCTTGGAGGAAAAACTTTCCTTTTTTCACAACTGAGTATAATGTTGGTTGCGGGATTTTCATATGCAGCTTTTATTATGCTGAGGTAATTTCCTTCTATTCCTAGTTTTTTGAGAGTTTTTATCATGCAAGTGTGTTGAATTTTGTCACTTATTCTGGATCTTTTTAGATGATCATTATTTTATCCCAAATTATTTTAATATGGTGTATCACAGTAATTGATTTTTATATGTTAACCACCCTTGCATCCCAGAGATAAATCCCTCTTGATCATAGTGCATAATTGTTTATAGTAGTCCCTTATGATCCTTTGTATTTCTGTGGTATCAGTTGTAACATCTCTTTCATTTTTTATTTTATTTAAGCCTCTTTCTTTTTTTCTTGTTGGGTCAAACTAAAGGCTTATCAATTTTGCTTCTTTTTCAAAGAACCAGCTCTTAGTTTAAATGATCTTTTTTATAGTCTTTTAAGTCTCTATTTCATTTATTTCTGCTCTGATCTTCGTTATTTCCCTCCTTCTACCAGCTTTCAGTTTTGTTTGTTCTTTTTCTAGTTCCTTGGGTTGTATAATTAAGTTATTTGAGGTTTTCCTTCTTTCTTTTTTTTTTTTTAAGATTTTATTTATTTATTTGACAGAGAGAGACAGCAAGAGAGGGAACACAAGCAGGGGGGAGTGGGAGAGGGAGAAGCAGGCTTCCTGCTGAGCTGGGAGCCTAACGCAGTGCTCCATCCCAGGACCCTGGGATCATGACCTGAGCCGAAGGCAGACGCTTAATGACTGAGCCACCCAGGGGCCCCTGAGGTTTTCCTTATTTCTTGAGGCATCTATCGCTATGAACTTTACTTCTAGTACAACTTTTCCTGCATCCCATAAAGTTTAGTATATGTGTTTTCATTTTTATTTGTCTCAAGGTATTTTCTAGTTTATTTTCTGATTTCTTTGTTGATCCATGCTGTTCCAGAATATGTTTTAATTTTTCAACCTATTTGTGAATTTTCTGCTTTTCCTTCTGCTTTTGATGTCTAGTTTTATTCCATTGTGATTATAAAATATACCTTGGTATAATTTCAATATTTTTACATTTGTTGAGATTTGTTTTGTGACCAAATATGTGATCTAACCTGGAGAAATATCCAATGGTACTTGAGAATAACGCATATCCTGCTGCTATTGGGTAGAATATTCTGTATATGTCTCTTAGATTTGGTCAATAGTGCTATTCAAACCCTTTATTTCCTTGTTGATATATACTCTGGGGTTCTGTTGTGTATTGAAAATAGGGTATTGAAGTCTCCTACTATTATTGTAATACTATCTATTTCTCCCTTCAGTTCTGTGAATATTTACTTTATTTACTTTATATAGTTATATGTTCTGGTGTTGGATGTATGTGTATATATATATATATATGCATCTCTTATGTCAGTTTTGACTTAGACTCTCTTCTCTCAGATATAAGTGTAGTCATTTCTTCTCTCTTTCGGTGACCATTTACATGGAATATCTTCTTCCAATATTTACTTTTAGCTTGTGTTTTATTTTTTTAATTTAAAGTGAGTTTTTTTTCTACACATCACATATTGAACCTTGTTTTTTAAAAGCATTCAGTCTCTTACTTTATGTCTTCTGATGGGGAGTTTAATTTTAAATTATTATCAATAAGGAACAATTTAATATTGATATTTTGTTACTTTTCTATTAATCTTATTTTTCTTTTTTTTTGTCTTTTCCTCTCATCTTCCTTTGTGTTTTGTTGATTTTCTGTTTGCATATTGATATTCATTGGTTCCTTTCTCTTTTTTTGTGTGTAACCTGTATACTTTCTGTGTGTGTGTGTGTGTGTGTGTGTGTGGTTACCTTGGGGCTTGCATATCTTATAGTTAAGGTAGTCTATGTTAAACTGATAACAACTTAAGCTCAATCACATACCAAAATTCTATACTTTATCTTTTCTTCAGCTCACATTTTATGTTATTGTCACAGTTTACATCTATTCTTATTGTGTATCCTTTGACATGTTTTATAGTTATAATTATTTTGAATACTTTTATCTCTTTTATACTAGAATTAAAAGTGATTTACCCACCACAGAGTAATATCATATTCATATATATATGAATATATGTATGTGTATATATGAATATATGTATATATATTTATATATGAATATAAATGCATATATATTTATCTATTTCATGTTTTTTATGCTTTCATGTTGCTATTTAGCATCCTTTTATTTCAACATGAAAAATTCATTTTAGCACTTCTCATAAGGCAGTTCTAATGGTGATAAACTCCCTTAGCTTTTGTTTGTCTGGGTATATCTTTATGTCTCCTTTATTTTAAAAGACAATTTTGCCAAGTATAGTATTCTTGGTTGACAGGTTTTTTTTTTTTTCTTTAAACATTTTGACTACATCATTTCACTGCCTCCAGACTTGCAAGATTTCTGTTCAAAATTTCACTTATAGTCTGATGGTGATTTTTTTTGTATGTGGCATATTGCTCTCTCTTGCCACTTTCAAAATTTTTTGTCTTTGACATTTTACAATTTGATTATAGTAAGTCTTAGCATGGATTTCTTTGGTTCCTCTTACTTGAGACATTTTGGGCTTTGTGCATCTGGATGCCCATTTCATTCCTTAGATTTGGGAAATTTTTAGCCATTATTTCTTCGAATGAGTTTTCTGGTCCTTTTCTTTTCTCATTCTGGGACTTTCATCACATGTATCTTGGTCTTCTTGCTGGTGTTCTATAAGTCCTTTGTTTTCTTCATTCTTTTCCAGTATTTGTTTCTCTTTTGACTAAATAATTAGCCATGACCTGTCTAGGAGTCTAGTGATCCTTTTTTTTCTGCTTGATCTAGTCTGATGCCCTTTGTGGACTACCTGGTGTCACTGGGCCATGCTCAATCTGGAGACAGGAGGAACAAAAGCCAGAAGGCTTCTATCTCGTTATGTCATTTGGTAGAGGGATGGGAGATATCAGGCTTTATAACAAAGGCTCCTATTCTCTGCCTTAGTTGTTGAGCTGAAACTGGGTCAGAATTTGGGGATTTTGCTGCTGCCTCTGAAGGCAGATCAGTTAACAAGTTACTGGGATATTGATGAGGATTAGGCTGGCCTGTCAGGGCTATTATATTGTCAAAGTAGGGGAATTAAACAGGCAACTAGTGTACTGACTATGGACTATGTTTTGTTTTGGATTGGCCTATAAGTCTTTGAAATTGCCACTCTGAATCACACATGTGTCTTGGCTCAAGAGCAGGTGCTAGAACACCTTATTGGTCTTTTGTTGCATTTTCATTCTCTGTCATTTATTCAGAATGAGCAAACTATTCTTGAGTTTTTTGTCTATGCTGGTGGTTCTGTGTTAAAGACCTCTCCAGTACCCCGTTTGCATTATATACATGAGAAATTAAAAGAAAACTCAGTGAATTCACCTGGTTATCATTCCTCAAGTCTCGAGGTCTCTAGCCAGTCTGCCTTTTGATTTTTAGCTTTCAGAGGTTGTTTTATTTTTTTCATTGAATTATTTTCAGGGTATTTAGTTATATTTAGAGGGAACAAACAAGGAAACTGAGTTTATATGACCTTGTTCCAGAAACTAAATTGGCCACAATTTTCAAATAATGTTCTGCATTAAAAATGTAATAAACACTTTTGAGTAACACTCCAAGGAACAATAAAAGTCAAGTCAAACATTTTTGTTATATAAAGAATTAAGATAGACATTAGAGAAGATACTAACATTTGTGAAAGACACAAATAATGCTCTTGAGTATTTCCAGTCTGAAAAGCCTAGTAAGGAGAATAATGTAGGGAAGAAAAAAAGAAATTGAAATAAACATTTTTGCTCTAGGGAGGTATATGGTAAGCACCATAAAAGAGATGAAAAAATAACATAAGGGTGCTTTTTAAAAGAATATGTCTCGTAGGTAATGTTATAAGTAATTTATCACTTGAGTTTGAAAAAAAGAAGAGGTATTATTACTTATGACAACTTAGCATGTGTAAACTGAAACAATCTCAGCAATATATGATCACCTTACCCTTAAGATCCTTTTGTTTTGTTTTATTTTGTAAATGTTCATGATATGCATATTTATAGAATAATAAATCCTTATTTTCCCATCATCATTCCCAGCCCTATTTTTTTTTTCACAATGTGTTCACACACTGAATTATTATTATTATCAAGGCAGTGTGTGTTCTAGCCAAAAGTACTAGGTTTACTAACTCTAAATCTATGGCCAGTTTTCATTCTTCTACATACCCTAAGCCCCTCTTCTAGGAAGTTTCCTGAGTCATTTCCTTGATCAAAACACTAACTACTTTTATTGCATGCCTTTCTCCTTTTCTCCACCAGGCATAGACACTTTCATCCACATGTTGCTTTTTGTTTTACTTATAGGGCTGATACTCTAATGGTTCAACTCTGCCAGAAGACAGATTCTTAATAATTAGCCCTGCACACTGACCATCTCAGGCTAAGAAGCCAGAGCACCTATGACCCCCAGTTTTGCCTGCCTTCTTCTCTGGACTAATGTTTCCATAATGGTGATTTCATAATGACTATGATTAAAGCTCTGCTGGATGTGAGAATCATACTTCTGCTACACTGGCTTGGGGTGTTTCTGTCCTTTTGTGGACACACCCAGGCTGAGCACCCCCAATACCATAGTCCCCCAGAAGTGGTGATTCCTTTGAAGATACTTGGCACTGGCAGAGGCATGAAGCCTGCAGGCTGGCTCTCTTACAGCTTGCATTTTGGGGGCAAGAGACATATTGTCCACATGAAGGTCAAGAAGTATTTGCTGTCCAGACACCTCCCAGTGTTCACCTACATAGACCAAGGTGCTCTCGTTGAGGACCAACCCTTTGTTCAGAATGACTGCTACTATCATGGTTATGTGGAGGGGGACCCAGAATCCCTGGTTGCCCTCAGTTACTGTTTTGGTGGCTTTCAAGGATTGTTACAGATAAATGGCATTGCTTATGAAATTAAGCCCATGACTTTTTCTACTAAATTTGAACATCTGGTATATAAAATGGAGAGTGAGGAGACCGAATTTCCAGAAATGTACTCTGACTTTGTGCAAGAGGAAATTTTACCCCAACTGGAGTCTCAAGAGATTAATAATTCCACTCAGAAGCAAAGTAATTATGTGGCCTGGTGGCGCCATATGTTTCTTGTTGAACTAGTAGTGGTGGTGGACCATACTCTATATCTTCATATAAAAAAGAATATTTCAAAGTATAATGAAGATCTATATACTATGATAAATATAGTGGACTCCATTTATGAGGTATTGGGTATTAAAATGTTATTGTTTGGTATAGAGTTCTGGACTAAAAAAAACTACATTGAAGTTAATGATATAAGGAGATCTCTGAGTTATTTTTGTGTTTGGAAAAATGATAACCTTGCTGCCCGCCTGCCACATGATGCTGCACATCTTTTTATAAATCAAACAGTACGAGGAATGACTGGTTTAGGTTTTGTTAGTGGAATGTGTCAACCACTCCGTAGCTGTGCAATTATTACTAATGTAGACAGAAGCTTGAACTTGATTGCAATTGCAATAGCTCATCATATTGGCCATAATTTGGGTATGTATCATGATGGTCATTACTGTTCATGTGGGTACTTAAAATGTATAATGCATACTTCAAACCCACCGATAACTTCATTTAGCAATTGTAGTCTTTCTTTTCTTTGGCTATATACTATAATAGAAGCAAAATGTATGCTCTACAATATATACACAAAGGATATATTTTCAAGAAAGCGTTGTGGGGATGGTATTGTTGAAGAAGAAGAGGAGTGTGACTGTGGACCTTTACAGAGTTGTGCAAAAGATGCCTGTTGTCTGTCAAACTGCACTATGACTTATGGATCTACTTGTGCTTTTGGACTTTGTTGCAAAGACTGCCAGTTATTACCATCTGGAAAAATGTGTAGAAAAGAGGTCAATGAATGTGATCTTCCAGAATGGTGCGATGGATTATCCCCTATGTGCCCAGATGATGTATATGTGGAGGATGGAATTCCCTGTAATGAAAGTGCCTATTGCTATGAAAAGAAATGTAATGACCGCAATGCTCTGTGTAGGCAGATTTTTGGCCAAGAGGCAAAGAGTGCAAGTCATAATTGCTACAAAAATATAAACACTCTTGGTGACCGTTTTGGTAACTGTGGTACCAAACTGTCTTCATATGTAAAATGTAATATCTCAGATATCCTGTGTGGGAGACTTCAGTGTACGGATGTGAAAGCAATTCCCTCTTTGAGGGACCATTCTACTGTGTATCAGTCTCACTTCAATGACAGCACCTGCTGGGGTCTTGACTACCACTTTGGGATGCCCAAACCTGATATTGGTTACGTGAATGATGGCACAGAGTGTGGCCCAGAACATGTCTGCATTCACAGGAAGTGTGTCCATATATCTCACTTGGATAGTAATTGTTCACCTAAGTTCTGTAACATGAGGGGCATTTGCAACAATAAACATCACTGCCATTGCAACTATATGTGGGACCCACCCAACTGCCTAATAAGGGGCAATGGAGGTAGTGTTGATAGTGGCCCGCCCCCTAAGAGAGAAAGGCTAAAGAAGAGTCACCTGTTAATATTCTCACTTTTTTGGTTGCTTCTCTTATTATGTTGTCTTCTTTACCTTTGTCTGAAGAGAAAAAAGAAAGAGGAAAAAGTTCCGACTCAACCTACAAAACCACCACAAAAGGTTCCAACACAACCTACAAAGCCACCACAAAAGGCTCCGAGTCAGATTGCAAGGCCACCGCAAAAAGCTCCGAGTCAGACAGCAAGGCCACCGCAAAAGGCTCCGAGTCAGACAGCAAGGCCACCACAAAAGGCTCCAAAATCTCCGAGTCAGACTCCAAAAACACAGCAAAGTTTTCGGAGTCAATCTAGCATATTGGTTCGCCAGGGTCAAAGTGGGAAACAAAGGTCATCAAGCATAAAAAGTGTACCCAAATAAGTATTCATTAAAAAAAGGTAATCCCTGGAATATTTCTACTTACTCTTCATTATTTTAAGCAATCAGAAGACTCATTTTTCCTAAAATTTGTTTCTTTATATTTTCTGGGAAAAAACATGGCACATGGGTTGTGTACCAGTTTTTAAGTCATTGCTTCTCGGTTTCAAATCCCCTTCCCATTTTGTACATTCATTGCACGGACCACATTTCTGCTCTACCAGCCCTCTTTCTATAGGGATCTGCAACAGGGAGAATGAGTGAGAGTTTGGAAATCTGGGAGTTCTATTTGCTTTCCATATGTCAATATCACCTCAATAACATGTTTTACACGGGCAGCTATACTTAGTTTATATATGTATATAATACTTATTTGTATATATCTTATATATGTGCATCTATACACACACACACACACACACACACACACACACACATATATATATATATATATATATATATATATATTTTTTTTTTTTTATTTACTCCAAACCAACTTCACTGTCAGCCTGAGAGATACCAGCATAGCTGTCTGGTGTGTCATCCTCAGAATTCTGAGTCTCAGATCTTTGAGCTTTCTACTAACATCCCAAATCTTCACCAGCTTAGCAGAACCTACTGTCAGAGTTCTGAATCTCGGATCCATGCAGTCAGCCCTTCAGTCTTTAGATTTAAGTAACCCCCAAGCTTTTCCCTTTGCTCCTTAACTCTGAATGAAATTACAGTTAGTATTTCATGGCTACTCACCTGTTAGCATCACAATGTCTCCCTTAACTTGTTCTGTTCTTCTGTATATGTTTACCCAATTCTTATACTTAATTCTATCCCTCTAAAGTCACTGATATGGTTTTACTTTTTCTGTCTGAATCCTGACTGTGACAGTACTAACCTTGGTGTAATGAGGGAAGTGAAAGTGAGGAGGTGTCAGAAGTTTTTGTTTGAGATTTTCTTTACCACTGACCATTACCATCTTAAGTAAATTACTTAAATTTATTGCAATTTTCCAACCAAAAAAAGAAAGGATAGGATGATAATAACAGTTGTCTCTCAAATTTTGGGGTTTCTTTGGTTATAAAATGAGATTAAAAAATGCTTTCAATTCTAGGTAGGTCTTGGGAGATAACTGTTCTTTTTTTTCCCCTCAGAAAACAACTATAAAAACAATTGTATAATATCAAATACATTTTTTAATTATATTTTTAAAGTATCAAAGAACTGTGAAGGAAATGAAGATTAAAAGACTTAAAAACTACAAAGAAAGGAAAACAATTAAAAATGTTAATACTTTTTCCCCTGAAACAAAAGTGACTATTCCCTGTAATGTGATGATTCCGAATACAAAGTAAAGATCAACTGGGCCCTCCCAGTTAGAAGGCCTCTGTTGAAGAAAGAGAAACCTGAAAACTCTAGTGGTAAAAGAGAAGAGGTTGATAGATTAGACACTTACCAGACATCAGATTCAAAATCAGTTTTCTCTACATCACATTTGCTGATTTTATGTCCTCTGTGGGAGGCTGGGGAGTCAGGTTGAAGCTTTTAAAGGAAGAAATTATATCTATAATCTGTTGTACTCAGGAGACAAAACCTAGTGGAAGGGGATTTTCCTAAAGGACATGTACTGTCTTCCCTTTAAAATACGGAACACTACATCAAAAACTAATGATGTAAATGTATGGTGATTAACATAACATAATAAAATAAAAAAATTAAAAATTAAAAAAATAAAATATTAACCTGATTTTGAAGGAGATTGGGATATAAGGTAGAGAATTGAGTTTTGAAGATTTGAGTATCAGAACCTAGTCACACAGTAAGATATCTGTGTCTTGCTAAAACTACATTATTTTCTGACCAAACTCAATTGCTATTGTATTGCAATTATCAGTCACTCAGCTTATCTTCCAAACATAAGAAAGATGAAAACTTCTGAAGTCAAAGGTAATTCTATCCTGAATGCCTATGGTTCTCTATATAACATGTAGCAGACAATAAAAAATTATCACACATATGAAGAGGAAGAAATTATGGCCAATAATAAAGAGAAAACAACAACAGCAGTAAAAGAGAAGCTAGAAGTCATCTAACTAAAAGATGAGCCACAGAGTGGAAAAGATGATAATGAACAAAAACCCACCATGATTACTATTTTAGAGAAACTGAAAGAAAAACAAATGAACTATGTGAAAGAGGATAGACTCATTTCACCAGAAAATTAGAATCTATTCAAGGTTATCAAATATATATTCTAGAGCTGAAAAAATAAAATATCTAAATTTAAGAAATTAGTGAACACTTTGAGTTATAGATTGCATTGTTCAATTAACTGTATTATTAACTAGAAGAACAGTCAATGAAAAAAATCAATTACACACATGGCAAAGATATTAAAGATTAAGATAAGTGATATGTCAAACATATCAATAAACCTAAAATCATTAAAATAGAGTCTCAGTTGAGGAGGAGAAAGATAATTGAATAGAAATAATAAAAAAAAGGTAAGTCAGAGAATTTCCCAGAAGCATGGAAACACACCACCTCACTACTTCAAAAAACTCAATGAATTTCAAGCAGTGTAAACACACAAACACACACCTAAGAATATCATAGAAAAACTTGAAAACCAGACACTGAGAAATATTTAGAGCAGCCAGATATATAATATCATAGCTTAAAAGGAATGACAATTAAATAGTTGGCTGACCTCAACAAAAAGTTTGAATGCAGAAGATAATGGAATAAGATATTTACTCTGTAAATATAATTGCCAAATTAGAATTCTTTAGTTTGTAAAAACAACCTTCAAGAATAAAGGAGAACAACTGGGCACCTGGGTGCCTCAGTGGGTTAAGCACCTGCCTTTGGCTCAGGTCATCACCCTGGGGTCCTGGAATCAAGTCCTTCATCGGGCTCTCTGCTCAGCAGGGAGCCTGCTTCTCCTTCTCCCCCTGCCTGCCTCTCTGCCTACTTGTGCTCTCTCTCTCTGTCAAATAAATAAAATCTTAAAACAAAAAGAAGAATAAAGGAGAACAAAACTTTCTTTTGGTAAAAAAATCATTGCCAGCAGTTAGCACTCAAAGAAATGTGTTTCTTTTCAGTCAGCAAAAACATGATACCAGGAAGAAGCATGAATTTGCAGGTGAGTATAAAATACACAAGAAACACTAAATATGTGGATAAAATAATTCAAATTAATATACAAAACAATACTAACAGTATCTTATGGATTATAAATATGTACAAAACAAAATGCAAACATATTTATCACAAAAGCTGGAGGGCATGCAAATTAAATTAACAGGTCTAAGCATCTAGCAGCACTGGGAAGACGTAAATTAATGATACAGATTGTAATACATGACATTGAAAATGCATGACACAATCTTTAAGGTAACTATGAAAATGATAAGATTATGTAAATATAAGAAATTGAAGGAAAAAGGCACAATAAATGGTATTTGATTACTGTAGATATAAGCAAATGAGGGAAACAAACATAATTCAGATATGTGAAAATGGTAAAAAAACAACTGTGGTAGATATAAGGCCTATGTAAAATGAATTACATTAAGTAAAAGATTGACATATTTCAGAATGTAAAAATCTAGTAGTATAAAATCTAATAGAATGCTGTTTACTAAAAACAATTTCAAAATAAAGACCTAGAGGGTGTTAAAACTTGAAAAATAAATTTATGCAATATTAACCAAGTTAATTTAGTGCTAATTCTCTTATCGTCTGATAATGAACACTTTGAGGCACAAAGCATTGCTAGAAATAAGGGGGAATATTTTGTAATGATAAAAGTCAAATCATTGGGAGATAGGACATCTTCAATGTGTAAGCATCCACTAATATAACTTCAAATATATAAGGAAAATTATGGAGATAGAAAAATCCACAATCACCAAGAGGGAGAATTTAACCCAATTCTCCTAATAGTGAGAGTAAATATAGACAATAAATCTGCAGGATAAGATTTTCAGTACATAAGTAACAAACTAGATCTATTATATATATAAAGAAAAGGGAATACTAAACTCAAAAGTGGCTAA
Source organism: Neomonachus schauinslandi (assembly GCF_002201575.2). Lineage (NCBI taxonomy): Eukaryota > Metazoa > Chordata > Mammalia > Carnivora > Phocidae > Neomonachus > Neomonachus schauinslandi. The sequence continues at coordinate 53,673,643 of NC_058404.1, read as the reverse complement.
ATTAACTTTGATTCATCTGCATATAGACTATTACCAAAGGCCACCTTTGCAGCCAGAAAGAAAGCCCCAGCAAATTTCATATTGTTTTAATCACGAAGAGCAGTTTCTCTAAACCTTATATATTTAACCTAGAAGTCAATCTCATTAAAGATAACTAGAAAAACTCCAATTGCCTGGTACAATCCTGACACTGGTATACATCTGATTACCAACTAAGATTTTGTACCCAATTCTAATGTACAGCGGCAGTACCGTACACCACCAACTAATTCTCTTATACCAGCTAGCTATTCCACAGCTCAACTCAATTCTAACCCTGTCTACTGGGAGATAGCACCATTTCACACAGGTTAAGGGCTGAAGCTTATAAGACTGCTTGTTCCCGGGCGCCTGGGTGGCTCAGTTGGTTGAGCGACTGCCTTTGGCTCAGGTCATGATCCTGGAGTCCCGGGATCGAGTCCCGCATAGGGCTCTCTGCTCGGCAGGGAGTCTGCTTCTCCCTCTGACCCTCCTCCCTCTCATGCTCTCCGTCTCTCATTCTCTCTCTCTCAAATAAATAAATAAAATCTTAAAAAAAAAAAAAAGACTGCTTGTTCCCCAATTTGTCATCTGTACTTCTGACAGACCAGCTATAGTTTGGAGGTTCCAATGAGCCCCTCCTCGGGCTTGATTAATTTGCTAGAGTAGCTCACAGAGAAAAATTGTACTTACTAGATTATGGTTTTATTGTAAAAGTATATAATGCAAGAACAGCTAAATAGAAGAGATGCATAGGGCAAGGTAAGTGGGAAGGGGAAAGGGGCTTTAATGTTCTCCTCAGGCACAGCACTCTCCGTGCCCCACCATGTATTCACCAACCCAGAAGCTCTCCAAACCCTGTTCTTTTGGAGTTTTATGGAGGCTTTATTACCTAGGCATGATTAATTTAATCATTGGCCATTGGTAATTGAACTCAATCTCCAGCTCCTCTTTCCTCCACAGAAGTGGTGGTGGGGGACAGGTGAGACTGAAAGTTTTAACTCTCTAATCACATTGTTGGCTACCCTGACAGCCAGCCACCATCCTTATGTGATTTCCAAATGTAGCCTCATTAACACAGCCAAAAGACAACTGTATTGTTCTCCTCACTTAGGAAATTTTAAGGGTTTAGGAGCTCTGCCAAAAATAAAGATGAAGGTCAAATATTTATTTTTATTACAAATCATAATATATCACAGCTGGAAATAAAAGAATATATTTTTAATTATATGACAAGGAGGAATAAAAATAAAAATTAAATTTTTGAACTGAAATGCAAATAACGACAGTATATTAAGTTACATAGTATTCAACTAAAGCAGTGTTTTAAGGAAAATGTAGTCTTATATGCCTATGTTAAAAAAAAAAAAGGAAAAGATTGAAGATGCATTAATTTAACTTTCCATGTCAAAAAACTAGGAAAATAGCATCACTTTAGATCTAAGGTAATTATAGTCATAATAAAACTAGGAGAAAAAAAATCAATGAAATTAAAACAGATACACAATGGAGAAAATCAGCAAAGATAAAATTTGATTCGTATAATTAAAATATTATAAAACCTTCATTTGACTCATGAAGAAAATAAAGAGAGAAAATACAGGTTACCATAAACAGAAATGAAAAGGGGACATCACAAAAGAGCATATATAATGAAAATTTAGGAAGTATTTTGCCAATAAACTTGATTTGGATAAATAACAAGTTTACTGAACAATCTAAATTACCAAGCCTACATTAGAAATAAATATTAAAGAGGGCGCCTGGGTGGCTCAGTCGTTAAGCATCTGCCTTCGGCTCAGGTCATGATCCCAGGGTCCTGGGATCGAGTCCCACATCGGGCTCTCTGCTCAGCGGGAAGCCTGCTTCTCCCTCTCCCACTCCCCCTGCTTGTGTTCCTGCTCTCGCTGTCTCTCTCTCTGTCAAATAAATAAATAAAATCTTTAAAAAAAAAAAAAAAGAAAGAAATATTAAAGAGACTGAATTAGTTTTCAAAGAAGTGGCCAGTCCAGATAACTTTTTCAGTCAAATATTACAAAAACCTAAGAAATATACGCCATTAATTTTGCAAGAACTTTAGGGGAAATAATGAATGGCTCAAAACTCTATGAGTCTTGGGGTATCTTAATTCTCAAGTGTGACTGGGCAAAATTTGCAAAGCAATTTCTTTTATGAGAGTTGATCTAACATATTTTTTAATATTTTATTTATTTGAGAGAGAGCAGGAGAAAGCGAGTTCAAGTCGGGGGGCAAGGGCAGAGGGAGAGGGAGAAGCAGATTCCCCACTGAGCAGGGAGCCCAATGCAGGGCTCAATTCCAGGACCCTGGGATCATGACCTGAACTGAAGGCAGACACTTAACTGACTGAGACACCCAGGTGCCTAGATCTAGTATTCTTAAAATGTTTATATAGCAAATAAATTTCAGTGTTTTTTTGTAAACAAGAATGTATCATCATGATCAAATTGTCTAAGTTTTAGGTATTTTTGATTAAAAAAATCTCTATAATTCACATTAGCAGTAACTGAGAAAAATATATTTTAATAGATGCCCACTCTCATTTCTATTCAACATACTACCAGAAATACTAGTCAGAGCAATTTAGCAAGAAAAAGAAATAAAAGGCATTCAAATAATAAAAAAGAACAAGTAAAATTGTCTCTATTCACATATGTCATAATATTATCTGTAGAAAATGTTAAGAACTTTATAAAAGAACTGTTAGAACTAATAAACTCAGTAAAATTACAGGACACAAAGTCAACATGCAAAAATAGTTTTTCTTCAATGCAATAATAACTATCTGAAAAAAAATTTTAAATAAGCCCATATAAAATAGCTTTACCTAGAAGTAAATTTAACCAAAAAGGTGAAAGACCTGTATATGGAAAACTATGAGATATCAATGAAAGAAATTGAACAAGACACAAATAAATCAAAAGATATTTTGTACTCATGGATTGGAAGAATTAATATTGTTAAAATGAACATACTACCCAAAGCAATCTACAGAGTCAATGCAATCTCTATCAAAATTCGAATGACATTTTTCACAGAAACAAACATTCCTAAAAGTTGTATAGAACCACAAAAGACTCCAAATGTTCAAAGCAATCTTGAGAAAGAAGAACAAAGTTGGAGGCATCACAGTTCCTGATTTCAAATTATACTACAAAACTATAGTAATAAAGAAAGTCTGATATAGTCATAAAAACATATATAGATCAATGGAACAAAATAGCACAGAAGTAAATCCATAGATAAATGGTCAATCTATGACAAAAAGCCAAGAATATACAATGGAGAAAGGATAATCTGTTCAATGAATGATGTTGGCAAAACTGGGACAGTCACATGCAAAAGAATAAAACTGGATAACTATTTTATGCCATACACAAAAATAAATTCAAAATGGATTAAAGACTAGAATGTAAGACCTGTAACCACAAAATTTTTAGAAGAAAACATAAGGGTAGCCTCCTTGACATTGATCTTGGCAGTGATTTTTTTTTTTTATTTGACAACAAAAGCAAAGGCAACAAAAGCAAATTAAATAAATGGGATTAAATTAACTAAAAAGCTTCTCTACAGCAAAGGAAACCAATGAAATAAAAAAGCAACCTACCAAATGAGAAAATATATTTGCAAATCATGTATTTGATAAGGAGTAAATATCCAAAATACATAAAGAACTCAAACAAATACAAAAAACAACAATCATATTTAAAAATTAAGCAGTGTCTGAGTAGACATTTTTCTGCTCAGCGGGAAGCCTGCTTCTCCCTCTCCCACTCCAAATATTTATTTTTCCAAATAAAACATACAGATGGACAACAGGTACATGAAAAGGTGCTCAATATCACTAATCAACAGAGAAATGCAAATCAAAGCCACAATGAGCATCAACTTACATCTGTTAGAATGGCTATTATCAGAAAGACAAGAAATAATAAGTGCTGGCAAGAATGTGTATGAAAGGGAACCCTTGTGACTGTTGGTGGGAATGTAAATTGATGCAGCCACCATAGAAAACAGCGTAAAAGTTCTTCAAAAAAATTAATATAGAACTACCATTTCATCTAGCAATTCCACTTCCGGATATAGGCATGACTTTTTTTAGTGCACATTGCTTTATTGCACTTTGTAGATATTGCATGTTTTACAAATTGAAAGTTTGCGACAACCCTGAGTCAAGCAAGAACATGGGCACCATTTTTCCAACATAATATGTCACTTCATGTCTCTGTGGTAACTTTCACAATATTTCAAACTTTTTCATTATTATAATATTCAAATTGCTGTAATCTCATGATAAAATATTAAGAGATGAGGAGTGGCTTCTTACGGATGAGTGAAGAAAGTAGTTTGTTAAGATGGAATCTACTTCTGGTGAAGACACTGTGAGGATTATTAAAATAACAACCAAGGACTTAGAATATTACATAAACATGGTTGCCAAGGCAGTGTCAGGATTTGAGAGGATTGAGTCCAATTTTGAAAGAAGCTCTATTGTGGGTAAAGGGCTATCAAGCAGCATTGCATGTTACAGAGAAATGGTTTGTGAAATGAAGAGTCAATTGACGTGGTAAGCTTCATTTCTGTCTTATTTTAAGAAACTGCCGCCCCACCCCAGCCTTCAGCAACCACCACCCTAATCAGTCAGTAGCCTTGAGCACTGAGGCAAAACCCTCCACCAACAAAAAGATTACAGCTAACTGAAAGCTCATATGAGGCTTAGTGTTTTTTTAGCAATATAGTATTTTCAAACTAAGGTATATACATTGTTTTTTTTAGACATGATGCTACTGCACACTTTAAATAGGTTATAGGATATTGTAAACATATGTACTAGGAAACCAAAAAATTCATTTGATTTGATTTATTGTGCTTTTGCTTTATTGTGATGGTTTGAAGCTGAACCCAGAATATCCCTGAGGCACACTTATATTTATCTAAAGGAAACAAAAACACTATGTCAAAGAGAGATCTGCATTCCCATATTCATTGCAGCATTACCTATAATAAGTTAAATATGTAAACAACCTAAGTGTCCATCAATGGATGGATGGATAAAGAAGATGTTGTGGAGATTAGATAGATGATGATTGATAGATAGATAGATGATAGATAGATAGATAATAGAGAGATGATAGATGATGATAGATAGATAGATAGATAGATAGATAGATAGATAGATAGATGATAGATAGATATCCCTAAAATTATCTGATGACTAATATTTCCCAGATCCTCAAAGAAACCCAGAGACATCAGAAAATAAAGGGAGAAGAAACTAATTATAGAAATTAGAGCCCAATTATTTTTTTAGGAAACCATATAAAACCATTGCATGATTTGTTCAACTTACCCCGGATTGATTTTTTCCTCCATTATCAGACATATTAAATATAGGTAATTATTCTTACTGTAACCATAAGCAAACATTTTTATCTCCTCCTCAGTATAAAACTCCTCCAATATACTCCTTAACTAGTCAAAAGGTCTTCCTGTGTTTATCATATAAAAATGTGTTCTGCATATGGACAGGTGGTTGTTTTAAGTACTTATGTAACTCCTTCAGTTACTCACATTTATTAAGAGCCAAACATAGTTACTTATCAGGATCCAAGGCACTAGATTTTATCTCTGTGTATTAAGGTTTTACTCTGGCCCAAAGTTCCTGAATAAAAATATGTGATACATGATTTCTGTGACTGTCCCCACCAAAATGAAACAACTTAAACTATAAAGACTCAACAGACACATATAAAATCAATGGCTAAAATAGTCTTGGGGTACCTGGGTGGCTCAGTTGGTTGAGCATCCAACTCTTGGTTTTGGCTAAGGTCATGATCTCAGGGTCGTGAGTTTGAGCCCCATGTTGGCTCTGTGCTCAGCATTGAGTCTGCTTGAGATTCTCTTCTTCTCTCTCCCCTTCTGTCCCTTCCCCCACTCACACACACTCTCTCTCTAAAATAAATAAATAAAATCTTTAAAAAAAATCTTAAATAAATGAATGTTTTCAACTATGTACTGGTCACCAAAACAAAAAAATAACAAATACATCTTTTATACTTGGTTAAAGGCTTGCAAACAAGATGAAATAAACAATCAGTTATGAAAAGAAAACCATGTAATTAAATAAAGTTAGTCAAATTAACCCCTAGTCTTACCCATCTGATTAAGTCTACAGTGTATAGAAAATTGGATAGAGCCAAATTTTTCACATAATGCATAGTGATATTCTCACGCCTGTATCCCTCCTACCATCTAATATCTAGGTAATTGAATGTTCCCATAGAGCCATTAAATTAAGCCAAAGAGATTCAAACCTTCATGGTCCAATTTTGTCCTTTATGAATGGGTTGTGACCAAAGCTATGGAAAAAATGAGAGTCCAAGTAGGGAAAAGGAACAGGTCTATACTTATTTAAATGGAAGTGTAAAGGAAAGACACTGTCAGATCATACTGGCAAACAATTCCAGAGAAATCTCCCCCTTGTCCTAAAGCTGAACTCTCAAAGATAATAGCTAAATTTGTTTCTGTGATTTATCTCAACCAAACTGCTAAATATAGATTTCCCAGATTAGCATTTTTAACTGCTAGCTAGTCCATTTACTGATTAAATTTATTCCCATACTACTTTTTTTTGTTCACCTCTCTTTTCATCTGAATTTTATTTTTGTTTTTTCTTGCTGACAATTCAACAGTTCTCCCTTAAAGGTGAAGCATATTTGTGTGCAGATAATTAAAGTCTCTGAGATATTGTTTGATATTAAAAAGAGATGTAGAGATGATTATTGATGTCTGTTTTCTTTAGAGAACGTTTAAAACTGGGGGCGAACTTTCTTTCTAGACCTTCAAGTATTCTATAATAGGATTCATTGTTAAGGAAACAATTTGAGAACAGGAGAACAGTATGAGTGAAAATACTGAAACTGAAGTGCTTAAATAAGCATGTAAGATGAGGGTAAGAAAGCTACTTGGATTTATTCATATTGAAAAGAAATTCGAAGTAAAGCTTGGATGAGGGTGGTGAAGCCACTGTTGGGAAGGACTTTAGCCAGTTGCCATGGTGTATGAAACTGAGAAAGTCTTGTTGCTAGGCAGCTAAATCATGATCTTAATCAAATGAGAGATACAGGGTAAGATATTTATATTTCCCTTTGCCATGTGAGATCTCCAATAAAAATCTTTTACATAACATCGGTGATACAAACTAAGCTTAAGAGCTATAGTTAGAAAGGATCATGAAAACCTCACTAATTTTTCTGTTCGTAAGTCATTTAAGAAGTTTAGCTATAAAGGAGAGAAGCACCCACTATTTGTGCATGCATGAATATATGCACAAACACACACTCACATGCACATACACATATACAATAGGATTCTTTCTTGCCAAGTGTTCACATCTTGTTTAGGATTCGTGCCCTTTAATATATCCTATTCAGTTGTATTTTATTTTGTTGAGATCCACAAAAATGTGTTTAGGGAGTTGTTACAGTTTAGAAAACAGTGATATAGGCTATGAATGAGGGTAAGAGGGAGGTGGTAATTAGGGTACAGATATTGATGAATTTGAAGAAACTGGGAAAGAAAAGGCATTTATACAAGTTGCACAGAAAGTCTGGCAGTGTCATTTGAAGTCACTATACTATTAGTGGCCTTATTACACTTATTAATGAAAATGTTATACTATCAGAAAGCTTGGTTTCTGGAGTCATCAAGTACAATAATTAATGAGGACAAAGATTCTGGCTTAAAATTTCTTTGACATCTATTCTCCTCTTATTATCTGATCCCAAATTGAGGTGTAAGGAATAAATTCTGACAAAGTTTTATATGGGTTAAGTTTCTTTACAACAGTGCAATATTATTCATTAGTAATCCTTCTCCATCACAATGATATTCAGGACTCTGTAGCAAGTATGGAACAAATGTATATCATAAAAACATAAAGAGCGAATTAGGGTTTTACTTACAATTTAGAGATGCTTATCCTCAGAGGCTTCATCTTGTGATCTTGAGTTATTTTTTATGTGATCTTGGAATTTTGTGTCATGTCTACCCTTTAGTACCTGGACAGTACTTACGTAAACTAGGTGTTCTTTTCACTTGAATCATGAAGATAATGTTTATATTGAAACAAGTCCTTTCTTCTTATCTGCAACCTGATAGCAAAGTTTAATACAAATATTGAATCCTGTATTAAATAAGGGTAATGAGGAATTCTTGGTTTAAACATTCACACAACCATGGTTGAAAGCCAGCGCTAACAACTTGTGAAAACAAGAATAATGTAGAATTTCAGCATAGTGCTCTGTGCACTAATGAAGAAATTCAGAAAGTTAAGAAACTTGTGGACAACAAAGGACAAAATACTAATGTATAAGAATGTTTTAAATAAACATCTATTCATAATATCAACCTTTTGACTGGGATGTCAGGGTATTTCATTTCGATTCTGTGTTTCTTTCTTTTAAGCATCCTCCTAAACAGAGTATGACATTTTCCACATTAGTGATAGCAGTTTGTTGTAGTAGTGAAGGAATCAGTTCATTTTAGATTGAGGAGCAAGACAAATCATGGTTGGATTAATGGAATTCAGAACAAGACTACATGAGGATGGATGAGAAAACAATGTGTTATTGAAAAAAAGTTGAAAAAATAGAAAGAACAGTTATTTGAGTCCTCTATGAATTTGAGGAATAATTTTAGATTAAAAATAAAAATTGTGGTCTATTTAAGATGGAAGAGTCAGGATGGTTGAGAGTGATAATACAATACAGGTCATGGCCAGGTTGAAGGTGAGTTGTAAAGGTAACAAACCTGAATGTTATGTAGGTTGTCCACTTGCTTGCTAAACATAGTCAGAATATGGATAATATTGTGGAAAAGAAACTTATTAATCAGAGATGAAATTCTTAGAGGTGTAAGAGTAAAAAAAAAAGCAAATAGTGATTTAATGAGATGGCTACCAAGTTTAGTGTTTTGGAAGTGGCTTTGGTAATCAAAGAAAACTATGACCAAGTATCTAGTCTGACAATGGGAATCTTCCCCTCTGTAGGGCTTCAAAATTTTTGAGATATAAGTTTTAGTAGAATTAAGTAGAATTAAAAACAAAGAGTTCTCCATGAAGAAGTGTAAATAGAGAGGCAGTTTGTGTTGCTTCTCATGAAAGAAAGTGACAAGAAAATTATTCCAGAGAGAGAAGAGGTCAAGGCATACTGAATCAAGGTAGAAAAAATAAGCAGATATTAATAAAGCATTCGGGAGGTGGTAGGTGCTGAATCAGGCATTTTTCATTTTTAATATTACCTTCTGTGAGAAGTGATATTTGATCAGTGTGTTTTAGATCTCTCATAACAGACTTCTCTTTCCTCTGTTTCTTTTTTTAACTGGACCAGAGGTTCTTACTGTCATTATCTTAAATAATCTCATATCTTTATAACCTAATAAAGACTATGGATCCTCTCGCTACAAAAATAAAACAGGCACATTATATGTAAAATATGGAATGCAATTTTATAAGCCTTTCAAGTCTATTCATATCCCAACTACTCTGTCCAAATTTGCATGCTAGCCATTAACTTATTTAGGCCTATATCATTTATTTTTCCCTAGTGTGTAGTAGTGTCTGCACCATTATGTGGTTTTATTAATTCTTTAACAAAGAAAGAATGTTACAAGGGAGTATTCCAGCTAATGTGCTAGTACCAGATACTTCATTTTTACAAATATAAGATAAATATATTTGAAGGTTGATCCCTCTAAAAATGCTAGAGAGTTTAATGCTTTTGCCCCACAAAAACAATCCCACCTTCCCCAAAGTTTTCCTCTCTCCTTTTCAGATTCATTAATTTCATCTTAAGTACTAAAGCCACTTCCTTTTGTCCCTCAATCTCCCAACTATTTCCTAATTCATTTAATTTATTTTACATTTTACATGGCCTCAGGATTTGAAACATTATTTTTCTTAAGAATAAAATCAATCATAAACACAGTTTGGTAACATACATCTATCACCTCAAAATATTTCCCACTCAAACTCTACCATTATAATTAATTGAACTAACCAAGCATTACAGTGGATACTTTTTTTTTTTTAAGATTTTATTTATTTATTTGACAGAGAGAGGCAGTGAGAGAGGGAACACAGCAGGGGGAGTGGGAGAGGGAGAAGTAGGCCTCCCGCGGAGCAGGGAGCCCGATGTGGGGCTCGATCCCAGGACCCCGAGATCACGACCTAAGCTGAAGGCAGACACTTAATGACTGAGCCACCCAGGCGCCCCTACAGTGAATACTATTAATGGACACCTTGCAATTAACACTTTGCAGTTTGACAGGATTAGAAGAGAAGAACATGGGCAAAAAAACAGTAAATAAATAATTGTGCTATAGGGTAGTATATGTGAACTACCATGAAAGAGTTAATATATATATATAATATATTTTATATAATATATAATATAAATATATAAAAATAATATATAATATAAAATATATATAATATTATATATATTATATATATAAAATAATATAATTTATGACTGTTTCTTTTATATACATCTCTTGAGGGGTATGACCAAATAATTTACCATTTGAAATTCAAAGGAAAAATTATTAATATTTATGTCAAGTCAACATATATAAATTGAAATACCCCCAGAAAACCAAGATTTATGTTCATTTTTTCCCCAAGACCTTTTTGTTTTAAATATTGGTTGTGGAAATGTTCACAGATATTTATTTATTTGGAGAGCAATATAATGAATCCATAGGTGTCCAATATCCAGGTTTAATAATTATCAACCCATAGTTAATCACCATTCTCTTTTACCTTTCTGAATCTCATTCAGCTTCACCAGTATTAAGGACATATACAAGACAATATATTGAGTCATGTCTTGAGCCAAGCACTCATCACTTTTATCCTAGACCCTTCTCCTCCTTCTCCACCTCAGTAAGCTCACAACTACCCTCATTCCCATACTTATTTTAATTTTTACAGTGTTGCTTTTCTGATGGTTCAATCTCCCAAAAGATACATCCTTAAAAGTCAGCACTGCATACAGCCAGCTCAGAGGGAGGAGACAGAACAGTAATGTTTCTTGACCTGTCCTCTTTTGTTTTCATCAGTGGATCCATATGTTTGCTCATATTGGTTGTGAGTGAGGCCCTGGTACATGTGAAGATCACTCTCCTGCTCTGGCAGGAAGTGTTTCTGGCCCTTTCTGGGTGGTCTTCAGTTGGGTGCTCCCAATGCCATGGTCTCCAGAAGTGGTAATTCCCTTTTTTAAAAAAAATTCAATTAATTAACATATAGTGTATTATTAGTTTCAGAGGTAGAGTTTAGTGATTCATCAGTCTTATATAATAATCAGTGCTCATTATACCATAACCCTTCTTAATGTCCAGCACCCAGATACCCCATCCCCTCACCTCTTCCCCTCCAGAAACCCTCAGTTTGTTTCCTATGATTAAGAATCTCTTATGGTTTGTCTCCCTCTCTGATTTTGTCTTATTTTTCCCTCCCTTCCCCTATGATCCTCTGTTTTGTTTCTTAAATTCCATATATGAGTGAGATCATATAATAATTGTTTCTCATAATACCCTCCAGTTCCATCCATGTCATTGCAAATGGCAAGCTTTTGGTTTTTTAGAAGGCTGAGTAGTAGTCCACATATATTCCAAGATATATATACCACATCTTCTTTATCCATTGATGGACATTTGGGCTTTTTCCATAGTTTGGCTAGAGTGGATATTGTTGCTGTAAACATTTGGGACATGTGCCCCTTCGGATCACTACATTTGTATCTTTGGGGTAAATACCCAATAGTGAAATTGCTGGGTCATAAGATAGCTCTATATTCAATTTTTTGAGAAACCTCCATACTGTTTTCTAGAGTGGCTGCACCAGCTTGCATTCCCACCAACAGCGTAAGAGGGTTCCCCTTCCTCTGCATCCTCACCAACATCTGTTGTTTCTTGACTTGTTAATTTTAGCTATTCTGACTGGTGTAAGGTGTCTCATTGTGGTTTTGATTTGTATTTCTCTGATGCCAAGTGACGTTGAGCATTATTTTATGTGTCTTTTGGCCATTTATATGTCTTCTTTGGAGAAGTGTCTGTTCATGTCTTCTGTCCATTTCTTGACTGGTTTATTTGTTTTTTGGGTTTTGAGTTTGATAAATTCTTTATAGATTTTGGATACTAGCCTTTATCTGATAAGACATTTGCAAATATCTTCTCCCATTCTGTCAGTTGTCTTTTGGTTTTGTCGACTGTTTCCTTTGCTGTGCAAAAGCTTTTTATCTTGATGAAGTCCCAATAGTTCATTTTTGCCATTGAGTCTCGTGCCCTTGGAGATGTGTCTAGCAAGAAGTTGCTGTGGCCAAAGTCACAGAGGTTGCTGCCTGTGTTTTCCTCTAGAATTTTGATGGATTACTGTCTCCATTGAGGTCTCTAATCCATTTTAAGTTTATCTTAGTGTATGATCTAAGAAAATGGTCCAGTTTCATTCTTCTGCATGTGACTGTCTAATTTTCCCAACACCATTTGTTGAAGAGACTGTCTTTTTTTCCACTGGATATTCTTTCCTCCTTTGTTGAACATTAGTTGACCATAAAGTTGAGGGTCCATTTCTGGGTTCCCTATTCAGTTCCATTGATATATGTGTCCTTTTTTGTGCTAGTATGACACTGTCTTTATGATTACAGCTTTGTAATAGAGCTTGAAACCCAGAATTGTGAGGCCACCAGCTTTTGTTTTCTTTTTCAACATTCCTTTGGCTATTCGGGGTCTTTTCTGGTTTCATACAAGTTTTAGGATTATTTGTTCCAGCTCTATGAAAAAAGTTGATGGTATTTTGATAGGGATTGCATTGAATGTGTGGATTGTTCTACATAGTATAGATATTTTAACAAAATTTATTCTTCCAATCCATGAGCATGGAATGTTTTCCATTTCTTTATGTCTTCCTCAATTTCTTTCATGAGTATTCTATAGTTTTCAGAGTACAGATTCTTTGCCTCTTTGGTTAAGTTTATTCCTAGGTATCTTATGGTTTTGGGTGCACTTGTAAATGGGATTGACTCCGGGGCGCCTGGGCGGCTCAGTCGGTTAAGCGACTGCCTTCGGCTCAGGTCATGATCCCAGAGTCCCGGGATCGAGTCCCGCATCGGGCTCCCTGCTCGGTGGGGAGTCTGCTTCTCCCTCTGACCCTCCTCCCTCTCATGCTCTCTGTCTCTCATTCTCTCTCTCGCAAATAAATAAGTAAATGGGATTGACTCCTTAATTTCTCTTTCTTCTGTCTCATTGTTACTGTATAGAAATGCAACTGATTTCTGTGCATTGATTTCATATCCTGCCACATTGCTGAATTGCTGTATGAGTTCTAGTAATTTGGGGGTGGAGTCTTTTGGGTTTTCCAGATAAAGTATCATGTCATCTGCAAAGAGTCAGAGTTTGACTTCTTTGCCAATTTGGATGCCTTTTAATCCTTTTTGTTGTCTGATTGTTGAGGCTAGGACTTCTAGCACCATGCTGAACAATAGTGGTGAGAGTGGGCATTTCTGTTGTGTTCCTGACCTTAAGGAAAAAGCTCTCAGCTTTTCCTCATTGATAATGATATTTGCTGTGGGATTTTCATAGATGTTTTTTATGATATTGAGGTATGTTCCCTCTATCCCCATACTCTGAAGAGTTTTAATCAGGAACAGATGTTGTATTTTGTCAAATGCTTTTTCTGCATCAATTGAGAGGATCATATGGTTCTTATCCTTTCTTTTATTAATGTAGTGTATCACATTGTTTGATTTGTGAATGTTGAACCACCCTTGCATCCCAGGAATAAAACCCACTTGGTCGTTGTGAATAATCCTTTTAATGTACTGTTAGATCCTGTTGGCAAGTGTCTTGGTAAGAATTTTTGCATCAATGTTCACCAGGGATATTGGTCGGTAATTCTCCTTTTTGGTGGGGTCTTTGTCTGGTTTTGGGATCAAGGTAATATTGGCTTCATAGAATGAGTTCAGAAGTTTTCCTTCCATTTCTATTTTTCGAAACAGTTTCAGAAAAATATGTATTAGTTCTTCTTTAAATGTTTGGTAGAATTCTGCTGGGAAGCCATCCAGCCCTGGATTCTGGTTTGTTGGGAAATGTTTGATTACTGCTTCATTCCTTGCTGGTTATGGGTCTGTTCAGGTTTTCTATTTCTTCCTGTTTCAGTTTTGATAGTTTATATGTCTCTAGGAATACATCCAATTCTTCCAGATTGCCTAAATTGTTGGCATATACTTTCTCACAATATGTTCTTTTTTTTTATTATGTTATGTTAATCACCATACATTACATCATTAGTTTTTGATGTACTGCTCCATGATTCATTGTTTGTGTATAACACCCAGTGCTCTATTCAGTACATTCCCTCTTTAATACCCATCACCAGGCTAACCCATTTCCCCAACCCCCTCAACTCTAGAACCCTCAGTTTGTTTCTCAGAGTCCAAAGTCTCTCATGGTTCGTCTCCCCCTCCAATTTCCCCCACCCCTTGATTTTTCCCTTCCTGCTATCTTTTTTTTTTTTTAAACATATAATGTATTATTTGTTTCAGAGGTACAGGTCTGTAATTCAACAGTCGTCCATAATGCACAGCACTCACCATAGCACATACCTTCCCCAATGTCTATCACCCAGCCACCCCATCCCTCACCCCCACCACTCCAGCAACCCTCAGTTTGTTTCCTGAGATTAAGAATTCCTCATATCAGTAAGATCATATGATACATGTCTTTCTCTGATTGACTTATTTTGCTCAGCATAATACCCTCCGATTCCATTCACGTCATTGCAAATGGCAAGATTTCATTCCTTTTGATGGCTGCATAATACTCCATTGTGTGTGTGTGTGTGTGTGTGTGTGTGTGTGTGTGTGTGTGTGTATACCACATCTTCTTTATCCATTCATCTGTCAATGGACATCTTGGCTCTTTCCACAGTTTGGCTATTGTGGACATTGCTGCTATAAAAATCAGGGTGCACGTACCCCTTCGGATCCTTACATTTGTGTCTTTGGGGTAAATACCCAGTAGTGCAATTGCTGGGTCATAGGGTAGCTCTATTTTCAACTTTTTGAGGAACCTCGATACTGTTTTCCAGAGTGGCTGCACCAGCTTGCATTCCCACCAACAGTGTAGGAGGGTTCCCCTTTCTCCACATCCCCGCCAACATCTGTTGTTTCCTGACTTGTTGATATTAGCCATTCTGACTGGTGTGAGGTGATAGCTAATTGAGGTTTTGATTTGGATTTCCCTGATGCCGAGTGATGTTGAGCACTTTTTCATGTGTCTGTTGGCCATTTGGATGTCTTCTTTGGAAAAATCTCTGTTCATGTCTTCTGCCCATTTCTTGATTGGATCATTTGTTCTCTGGGTGTTGAGTTTAAGAAGTTCTTTATAGATTTTGGATACTAGCCCTTTATCTGATATGTCATTTGCAAATATCTTCTCCCATTCTGTCGGTTGTCTTTTGGTTTTGTTGGCTGTTTCCTTTGCTGTGCAAAAGCTTTTTATCTTGATGAAGTCCCAATAGTTTGTTTTTGCCCTTGCTTCCCTTGCCTTTGGCGATGTTTCTAGGAGGAAGTTGCTGCGGCTGAAGTCAAAGAGGTTGCTGCCTGTGTTCTCCTTTAGGATTTTGATGGACTCCTGTCTCACATTTAGGTTTTTTAACCATTTTGAGTCTATTTTTGTGTGTGGTGTAAGGAAATGGTCCAGTTTCATTCTTCTGCATGTGGCTGTCCAATTTTCCCAACACCATTTGTTGAAGAGACTTTTTTCCATTGGACATTCTTTCTTGTTTTCTCAAAGATTAGTTGATCATAGAGTTGAGGGTCCATTTCTGGGCTCTCTATTCTGTTCCACTGACCTATGTGTCTGTTTTTGTGCCAGTACCATGCTGTCTTGATGATGACAGCTTTGTAATAGAGCTGGAAGTCCGGAATTGTGATGCCGCCAGCTTTGCTTTTCTTTTTCAACATTCCTCTGGCTATGCGGGGTCTTTTCTGGTTCCATACAAATTTTAGGATTATTTGTTCCATTTCTTTGAAAACAGTTGATGGCATTTTGATAGGGATTGCATTAAATGTGTAGATTGCTCTAGGTAGCATTGACATCTTCACAATATTTGTTCTTCCAATCCATGAGCATGGAATGTTTTTCCATTTCTTTGTGTCTTCCTCAATTATTTTCATGAGTATTTTATTCTTTTCTGAGTACATGTTATTTTCCTCTTTGGTTAGATTTATTCCTAGGTATCCTATGGTTTTGGATGCGATTGTAAATGGGATCGACTCCTTAATTTCTCTTTCTTCTGTCTGGTTGTTGGTGTATAGGAATGCCACTGATTTTGTGCATTGATTTTATATCCTGCCACTTTACTGAATTCCTGTATGAGTTCTAGCAGTTGTGGGGTGGAGTCTTTGGGGTTTTCCACATAAACTATCATATCATCTGCAAAGAGTGAGAGTTTGACACCTTCTTTGCCAATTTGGATGCCTTTGATTTCTTTTTGTTGTCTGATTGCTGATGCTAAGACTTCTAATACTGTGTTGAATAGCAGTGGTAATAGTGGACATCCCTGCTGTGTTCCTGATCTTAGGGGGAAAGTTCTCAGTTTTTCGCCATTAAGAATTATAATCGCTGTGGGTTTTTCATAGATGGATTTTATGATATTAAGGTATGTACCCTCTACCCCTATACTCTGAAGAGTTTTGATCAAGAAAGGATGTTGTACTTTGTCAAATGCTTTTTCTGCATCTATTGAGGGTTTCAGTGGGTTCTTGTTCTTTCTTTTATTAATGTATTGTATCACATTGATTGATTTGTGGATGTTGAACCAATCTCGCAGCCCAGGGATAAATCCCAATTGGTCATGGTGAATAATCCCTTTAATGTACTGTTAGATCCTATTGGCTAGTATTTTGGTGAGAATTTTTGCATCCATGTTCCTCAAGGATACTGGTCTGTAATTCTCCTTTTTGATTGGGTCTTTATCTGGTTCTGTGATCAAGGTAATGGTGGCTTCATAAAACAAGTTTGGAAGTTTTCCTTCCATTTCAATTTTTTGGAACAGTTTCAGAAGAATAGGTATTAATTCTTCTTTAAATGTTTGGTAGAATTCCCCTGGAAGCCATCTGGCCCTGGGCTTTTGTTTGTTGGGAGATTTTTGATTACTGCTTCAATTAGTGGTTATAGGTCTGTTCAGACTTTCTCTTTCTTCCTGGTTTGGTTTTGGTAGTTTATACATCTCTAGGAATGCTTCCATTGCTTCCAGATTATGTAATTTGCTGGCATATAGTTGCTCATAATATGTTCTTATAATTGTTTGTGTTTCTTTGGTGTTGGTTGTGATCTCTCCTCTTTCATTCATGATTTTGTTGATTTGGGTCATTTCTCTTTTCTTTTGATAAGTCTGGCCAGAGGTTTATCAATCTTGTTAATTCTTTCAAAGAACCAGCTCCTAGTCTCATTGATCTGTTCTACTATTCTTTTGGTGTCTATTTCATTGATATCTGCTCTGATCTGTATTATTTCTCTTCTCCTTCTGGGTTTAGGCTTTATTTGCTGTTCTTTCTCGAGCTCCTTTAGGTGTAGGGTTAGGTTATGTATTTGAGACCTTTCTTGTTTCTTGAGAAATGCTTGTATTATTATATACTTTCCTCTTAGGACCTCCTTTGCTGCATCCCAAAGATTTTGAACAGTTGTATTTTCATTTTCATTTGTTTCCATGAATGTTTTGAATTCTTCTTTAATTTGCTGGTTGACCCATTCATTCTTTAGTAGGATGCTCTTTAGCCTCCATGTATTTGAGTTCTTTCCAACTTTCCTCTTGTGATTGAGTTCTAGTTTCAAAGCATAGTGGTCTGAAAATATGCAGGGAATGATCCGAAATTTTTGGTACCAGTTTACACCGGATTTGTGACCTAGTATGTGATCTATTCTGGAGAATGTTCCATGGGCACTAGAGAAGAATGTGTATTCTGTTGCCATAGGATGATATGTTCTGAATAGATCTGTGAAGTCCATTTGGTCCAGTGTGTCATTTAAAGTCTTTATTTCCTTGTTGATCTTTTGCTTAGATGATCTGTCCATCTCAGTGAGGGGGGTGTTAAAGTCCCCTACTATTACTGTGTTGTTGTCAATGTGTTTCTTTGCTTTTGTTAGTAATTGGCTTACATAATTGGCTGCTCCCATGTTAGGGTCATAGATATTTACAACTGTTAGATCTTCTTGTTGGATAGAACCTTTAAGTAGGATATAATGTCCTTCCTCATCTCTTATTACAGTCTTTGGTTTAAAATCTAATTTGTCTGTTATTAGGATTGCCACCCCAGCTTTCTTTTGGTGTCGGTTAGCATGGTAAATTGTTTTCCACCCCCTCACTTTCAATCTGGAGGTGTCTTTGGGTCTAAAACGAGTCTCCTGCAGACAGCATATCGATGGGCCTTGTTTTTTTATCCAATCTGACAGCCTGTGTCTTTTGATTGGGACATTTAGCCCATTTACATTCAGGGTAACTATTGAAAGATATGAATTTAGTGCCATTGTATTGCCTGTAAGGTGACTGTTACTGTATATTGTCTGTGTTCCTTTCTGGTCTATGTTGCTTTTAGCCTCTCTCTTTGCTTAGAGGACCCTTTCAATATTTCTTGTAGGGCTGGTTTCGTGTTTGCAAATTCCTTTAGTTTTTGTTTGTCCTGGAAGCTTTTTATCTCTCCTTCTATTTTCAATGACAGTCTAGCTGGATATGGTATTCTTGGCTGCATATTTTTCTCATTTAATGCTCTGAATATATCATGCCAGTCCTTTCTGGCCTGCCAGGTCTCTGTGGATAGGTCTGTTGCCAATCTAATGTTTCTACCATTGTAGGTTACAGATCTCTTGTCCAGAGCTACTTTCAGGATTTTCTCTTTGTCCCTGAGACTCATAAGTTTTACTATTAGATATCAGGGTATAGACCTATTTTTATTGATTTTGAGAGGGGTTCTCTGTGCCTCCTGAATTTTGATGCCTGTTTCCTTCCTCAAATTAAGGAAGTTCCCTGCTATAATTTGTTCCAACATACCTTCTGCCCCTCTGTCTCTTCTTCTGGGATCCCAATTATTCTAATATTGTTTCCTCTTATGGTATCACTTATCTCTCCAATTCTGCCCTTATAATCCAGTAGTTGTTTATCTCTCTTTTTCTCAGCTTCTCTATTTTCCATCATTTGGTCTTCTATATCACTAATTCTTCTGCCTCATTTATCCTAGCAATTAGAGCCTCCATTTTTTATTGCACCTCATTAATAGCCTTTTTGATTTCGACTTGTTTAGATTTTAGTTCTTTTATTTCTCCAGAAAGGGTTTCTCTAATATCTTCCATGTTTTTTCAAGCCCAGCTAGTATCTTAAAATTGTCATTCTGAACTCTAGGTCTGACATCTTACTAATGTCTGTATTTATTAGGTCCCTGGCAGTCAGTACTGCATCTTGTTCTTTTTTTTGAGGTGATTTTTTTCCATCTTGTCATTTTGTCCAGAGGAGAACAGATGAATGAGAGAACAAAATGCTAACAGGGTAACAACTCCAGAAAAATATACACTAAACAAGTCATAAAAGACTTGAAACCAGGGGAAAGGAAAGGGAAAAAAAGAAAAAAAAAGAATATGATCAAATATGATCAGGCTGGTGCGTAGATCAATGCCACACACAAGACAGTGCCTCCCAAAATTTTAAAGAAAGAAAAACTTATATCTGTACAAAAATAAGAGTAAATATGATGAAGGGATGGAATATGACTGTAAAGATGAAAATTACAAAAGATTTTATAAAAGGAATTGATAAGATACGAAGTTGGTTGAAAACGAAAGAAGAGGAATTAAAAAAAAAAGGGGAGGGGAGAGAATGTGATCAGGCAGGAGACTAGAACAAAGCCATACCCTAGAGATTTAGGGTATATTTTGGTCTGTTAGAAGAAACTGTATCCCAAAGTTTTAAAGAGAGAACAACTTATATATATACCAAAAATAAGGTTAACTACTATGAAAGGATAGATTATGACTCTAAAAATGAAAAATAAAAAAGATTTTTAAAAAGTGATTGATAAGATATTGGTTGAAAAAGGGAAAAAGAAAAATTCAAAAAAAAGGAAACAAAAGAAATTTAAAAAATTAACTTTGAAAGACTAAAGAATCATGGGGGAAAGGCCATGAATTCTATGTGCAGTATTCCCCTAGCGCTGGAGCTCTGCTGTTCTCATTGATCAGTAAACTTGGTCTTGGCTGGCTGTTCTTTGGGATCTCCCAGGGGAGGGGCCTGTCGTAGTGGTTCTCAAATGTCTTTGCCAGAGGCAAAATTGCCCCGTTCCTGCTAAGTAATCTGTTCGGGTTTGCTCTCGGGAGCTTTTGTTCCCTGCAAGCTTTCTGTACAGCTTTGGAGGATGAAAGTGAACATTGCGGCCTCCCAATCTCCGCCCTAGAGGAGCTGAGAATTCAGGGCCCTGCTCCTCAGTGAGCCCCCAGAGAAAAGCAGTCAGTCACTCTGGTCTCCCCGGTCTCCGGCCGCACTCCATGCTCACCCCGCCTGTGACCAAGCGTTTCTATCTCTGGCACCTGACCCGGAGTGGAGTCTCCAAACCCAGCAGATCCCTGAGATGCGTTCCCCCGCCGCTCCTCCTGGGGGAGGAAGGGGAGTCTCCCTAGATCTGCCGCTTGTTGGGTCCCTGCTGGAGGAGCAGTGGCCCGACTGTGCCGCGGATTACAGTTTATGGCAACCCCGAGGTGAGAGCCCGCTCCTCGGCTCCGTCTCTGCAGCTGGCTTCCCCGCTCCGATACCTGGGAGCTCTGCTGCACTCAGGCACCCCCGGTCTTTCTGTGATCCCCAGGGTCCTGAGACCTCACTGTTCCGCAAGGGTTACACCCCCCACTTAGTCACTGGAGCGAAGTCCCTCAGCAGAGCCAGCTTCTAAAAGTTCTGATTTTGTGCTGCGCGGCTCTATCTATCTATGGAGGCCCCCTCCCCCGCCATTTATCCTCCTGAATATCACCTTGGATTCACTTCTCCTCACATCCTACCTTCCAGAAAGTGGTCGCTTTTCTGTTCAGAGAGTTGCTGCTATTCTTTTCTTCGATCTCCTGCTGAGTTTGTAGGTGTTCAGAATGGTCTGATCCCTATCCAGCTGAATTCCTGGGACCAGACGAAATTTAGGTCTCCTACTCCTCTGCCATCTTGCTCCTCCCCACTCACAATATGTTCTTATAATTGTTTGTATTTCTTCAGTGTTGGTTGTGATCTCTCCTCTTTCAGTCATGATTTTATTTATTTGGATCCTTTCTCTTTTCTTTTTGATAGTCCTGCCAAGGGTTTATCAATCTTATTAATTCTTTCAAAGAACCAGCTCCGAGTTTTGTTGATCTGTTCTACTGTTCTTTTGGTTTCTATTTCATTGATTTCTGCTCTAATCTTTATTAATTATTTTCTTGATTTAGGCTTTATTTGCTGTTCTTTCTTCAGCTCCTTTAGGTGTAAGTTTAGGTTTTGTATTTGAGACCATTCTTGTTTCTTGAGAAAGGCTCGTTTTGCTATATACTTTCCTCTTAGGACTGCCTTTGCTGCATTCCAAGGGTTTTGAACAGCTGTGTTTTCATTTTCATTTCTTTCCATGAATTTTTTAAAAATTCTTCTTTAATTTCCTGGCTGACCCATTCATTCTTTAGTAGGATGCTCTTTATCCTCCATGTATTTGAGTGCTTTCCAAATTTCCTCTTGTGATTGAGTTCAAGTTTCAAAGCATTGTGGTCTGAAAATATGTAGGGAATGATCCCATATTTACGGTACCAGCTGAGACCTGATTTATGACCTAGTATGTGACCTATTCTTCAGAATATTCCATGTGCCCTCAAGAAGAATGTGTATTTTGTTGCTTTAGGATAGAATGTTCTGAATATATCTGTGAAGTCCATCTGGTCCAGTGTGTCATTTGAAGCCCTTGTTTCCTTATTGATCTGCGTAGATGATCTGTGTATTGCTGTGAGTGGGATGTTAAAGTCTCCTACTATTATTGTATTATTATCAATGTGTTTCTTTAATTTTGTTATTAATTGGCTTATGTAATTGGCTGCTCCCATGTTAGGGGCATAAATATTTAAAATCGCTATATCTTCTTCTTGGATAGACCCTTAAATTATGATTTAGTGCCTTCCTCATCTCTTATTACAATTTTTGGTTTAAAATCTAATTTGTCTGATATGAGGCTTGCCACCCCAGCTTTCTTTTGATGTCCATTAGCATGATAAATTGTTTGCCAGCCCCTTACTTTGAACCTGGAGGTGTCTTTGAGTCTAAAATGAGTCTCTTGAAGGAAGCATATGAATGGGTCTTGCTCTTTTTATCCAATCTGATACCTTGTGTCTTTGGATTGGAGCATTTAGCCCATTTATATTCAGAGTAACTATTGAAAGATATGAATTTAGTGCCATTGTAGTGCCTGTAAGGTGACTGTTACTGTATATTGTCTGTGTTCCTTTCTGGTCTGTATTACTTTTGGGCTCTCTCTTCACTTAAAGGATTCCCTTTAATATTTCTTACAAGGCTAGGTTGTGATCACAACTTATTTTAGTTTCTGTTTGTCCTGGAAGCTCTTTATCTCTCCTTCTACTTTGAATGACAGCCTTGCTGGATAAAGTATTCTTGGCTGTATATTTTTCTCATGTAGTATCCTGAATACATCATTCCAGTCCTTTCTGGACTACCAGGTCTCTGTGGATAGGTCTGCTGCCAGTCTAATATTTCTACCTTTGTAGATTATGGATCTCTTGTCCCAAGCTGCTTTCAGGATTTTCTCTTTGTCTCTGAGATTTTCAATCTTCACTATTATATGTTGAGGTGTTGACCTGTTTTTATTGATTTTGAGGGGGGGTTCTCTGTGCATCCTGGATTTGAATGCCTGTTTCCTTTCCCAGATTAAGGATGTTCTCTGCTATAATTTGCTCCAATATACCTTCTGCCCCCCCCTTTCCTTTTCTAGTATTATTTGGCTTTATTATATCACTTATCTTTCTAATTATCCCCCCCATGATCCAGTAGTTGTTTATCTACTTTATTTCTCAGCTTCTCTATACTCCAATTCTAAATCTCTCTTCTGCCTCATTTATCCTAGAAGTTAGAGCCCCCATTTTTTATTGCATCTCATTAATAGCCTTTTTAATTTTGACTTGGTTAGATTTTAGCTCTTATTTCTCCAGAAAAGGAGAAGTATCATTATAATAATTATTCTGAACTCTAGTTCCAGCATCTTATATCCCTACTGATTAGGCCCCTGGCAGTCAGTACTGGCTCTTCTCCTTTTTGAAGTGAGTTTTTCCATCTTGTCATTCTGTCCACAGAATAATAAATGAACAAGAGAATAAAATACTAAAATGGTAACAACAACCCCAGAGAAATATACACTAAGCAAATAAGAAGAGACCTGAAACCAAAATAAATAAATAAAAATTTTTAAAAAGAAAGAGAGAGAATATAATCAGACAGATGAACAGAACAGAGCAATATACTGGATCCTGTGTATATTTTGGTCTATTTGTTAGAAAACTAGATCCCAAATTGTAAATAAAGAAAAACTTATATATATACAAAAATAAAATTAAATACAATGAAAGGATAGAATGTTAGTGTAAAAATAAAAATTAAAAAAGACTTAAAAAATAGTTGATAAAATAAGAAATTGGTTGAAAAAGAAAGAGAAAAAAATTAAAATTGAAAGACTAAACAGTCATGAGAAAAAACAAACATGAATTCTGTATAATATTTTTGCCTAGCCCTGGAGTTTTGCAGTTCTGTGTAAACTTGGTCTTAACCAGATGTTCTTGCTGATATTCTGGAGGAGGGGCCTGTTTTACTGATTCTCAGGTGTCTTTGCCCCAGGTGGGACTGCATCACCTTTTCCAGGGTCCAGGCCCTGGATTGCTCTATGTGGCTTTTGTTCCCTGAAGGCTTTGCATTCTGCTTTAGAGGATGAGAATGAAAATTGCGGCTTCTCAATCTCCAGCCCCAGAATTGAAAGCTCATGCTCCCCACTCCTCAGTGCACCCTCAGGGAAAAGCTGTCCATCACTCCTGTCTCCCTGGTCTCTGTCCACACTCCGTGCTCACCCAACCTGTGATCAACTGTTTCTATCTCAGGCACATGACCCCATTTCAAGTCTCCAAATCCTGCAGACTCCTGTTGTGTGCACCCACACACTCCTCTGGGGTATGGGGGGGTCTCGCCGCAGTTCTGCCAACTACTGGGCCCCTGCTTGGTGAACAGTTGCCTGACCATGCCACAGTTCATGGTTTATGGCAACACCAAGCTAAGAGCCCACTCCTGGGCTTGCTGATTGCAGCCAGCTTCCCCACTCTGATGCCTGGGAACTCTGCTGCACTCAGGCACCCCTGTTCTTTCCGTGGCTGCAGGGACCCTGAGATTACACTGTCCCACCTAGGATTCCACCCTGTTTCACCACCTGAACACCTTTTAGGCAGGGACGTCCCTGGAACTTTTAAAAGTTCCAATTTTATGCTCTGCTGCTATATCACTTTCTGGTAGCCGGCTTATGGAGGCTCCCTCCCCCCCTTCCCCCGCAGTTCATCTTCCAATATATTGCCTCAGATTCACTTCTCCACATCTTCTACCTTGCAGAAAGTGGTCACTTTCCTATTTTTTCTACTTGTAGAATTGCAGCAATCTTTTCTTAGATCTCTGGTTGAGTTCACAGGTGTTCAGAATGATTTGGTAGCCATCTAGCTGAATTCCAGGGGCCAGACAAAACTAAGGTCTCCTACTCCTCTTCCTTCTTGGGAAGTCAGAAGTCATAATTCCCTTGACAGGAAATGACAGAGGCATGAAGCCTCCAGGCTGGCAATCTTATAGTCTGTGTTTTGGAGGCCAGAGACATATTCTCCATATGAAAGTCAAGAAACTTTTGCTGTCCAGACACTTTCCCATGTTCACTTACACAGACCAAGGTTCTCCTTTCAAGTACTAGTCTTTGGTCTAAAATGACTGCTACTATTGTTGTTATGTGACAAGGGACCTGAAATTCTTGGTTTCCCTCAGCTCCTGTTTTGGTGGCTCTTGAGAAATGTTATAGATAAATGATATTGCTTATGAAATCAAGCCCAGAAGGCTTTTCGCTACATTTAAATATCTGCTATGTAAGATTTACACCCAAAAAATGTGGCTTAACAGAAGAAGTAGAACAACAATTGAAGTTTTAGGAGAGTGATAATTCCTCTCTGCAACAGTTCTTATGAGGGATGGTAGAGCCACATGTATTTTGTTAAACTGACAGTGGTGGTAGACCATAATTGATTCTTTTATTTGGAAAGTAATATCTCAAAGGTGCAAGAGGAAATCTGCATTGTAACCAGTATAGCAGATTCTTATTTTGATTCACTGGAAACTGATGTGGTTTTATTTGGGTTTACGATTTAGAATCAAGAAAATCTCGTGTAAACAGATGACAAAGATCAGCTACTGAAGGATTTTTGCACTTAGAAGATAATCAACTTTAATTCTCTCCTGCATCCTGATGTTTCTCATCTTTTTGTAAATAAAAATTTTGACATTACTTTGAGTATCACTTATGTGCAGAGATATGTAAGCATCAAGTTGATTGTGTATTTGGAAGTTTCAGAGGGGTCAATTTGAAAGATTTGCATTCACTGTGACTCATGAACTCAGTCATAATTTGAGTATGAAATATGATGAAAAAATGTGTACATATGAGTAAAAGGTGTGCATAATGTATCCATCAAAGTTAGAGACCAGTAGATTCAGCAAATGCATTTATGCTTATTTTTATAACACTGTTGCATAAAAAGGATGTATGTGCAACTCTTAAAATCTGGGGGACATCTTTCTACAGCACAGTGGGAATGATGTGGTTGAAGGAAAGTAGCTTGAAGAGATCTCTCTAAGGAGAGATCTTCAGAACACTGTGTTAACAGGCTGTGTTCTTTCAAACTGCACTCTGAGTCCTGAGGCTGACTGTGCTTTGTGTTTTGTTGCAAGGACTGCAAGTTCATGCCATCAGATGAAATTGTAAAAAAGAAGACAATGGATGTAATTTTCCAGAGTGGTGCAATGGGACATCTTATCAGTGTCCGGAAGATGTGTATGTGCAGGACAGGATCCCATGAATGGTTTGTGGCTACTGGTATGAAAAGAGATATAATAACCATGATGAACAATGTAGGGAGATTTTTGGCCAAGGGACAAAAAATGCAACTCAAAGTTGCAACAAGGAAATAAATACCCAAAATTATTGTTTTGGTCACTGTGGTATGCATGGTTTTACATATGTAAAATGTATTATCTAAGATATCTTGTATAGAAGAGTTCAGCATTAAAAAAAAAAAGAATTCACTTTTTAAAGAGAACATTCTACTGTTCATTAGACTCACTTCAATGCTGGGATTCAGACTACCATTTTGGGATGATCATACCTGATATTGATGAAGTGAAAGATGGCACAAAATGTGGTTCAAAATATATCTGCATCCTTATTATGTAGGTCCATTTGTCTTTTTTGAAAAAGTGATTGTTTGCCTCAGACTTATAATATGAGGAGGATCTAAAACAATAAATATCAATGCCACTGCAATGTCAAGTGACCCTTTAAACTGACAAGGAAGGTAATGGAGGTAGGGCTGACAGCTGTCTTCCCCCATCCCACCCCCAAAAAAGAAGGCAGACTTCCCTGCTGCCATTTGGTTGATTATTTTATTTTTATGTTTATTTTCCTTTTTTAAAAAGTGAACAAAATAACCAGAGGAAGAAAAGCAAACAAGTTCAGATTTACTGTAAGAAAGAAGAGAACAAATTTATGAGTTCAGAAAATAAACCCGATAAGTCTTCCCACACCTTAAGTTTTAATTTAGTGGCCATAAAATGTTAGTGCACATGTCAGCGGTGATTGATAAATATTTCCATTTCTGGCTTTCTTCATTTTTTTTTCCTGTGTATTTGAAATGATGTCTATCCTTATTCTAATACAGGTTCAGTCCTACCCTCCTTTTTTGTGTTGTTATTGTCAAATATATTACATTTCTATGTTATAGGTCCAACAGTACAACTTTATAATTAATGTTTTATGCAAATGATTTTTAAATTTAAAAAAAGGAAAAAAAATATGTAGTTACACCATCTCTTATCATTATCTAAATAATTACCTTTAGTGTTATTCTTTGTTTTTTTCACATGGAAATGAATTACTGTCTGGTGTCACTTCCTTTCAGAAGAAATACCGATTTCCTTTGGTATTTCTTCTAAGGCAGGTCTCCTGAAAACAAGTTCTCTCCATTTTGTTTTATTTTGTTTTGTTTTGTTTTATTTGTTATGTTTTTAAATCTAAGACATCATTGTTTATCCTTGGATTTTGAGGGGGTATCTTTGCTGGATATAGGATTTTTATTTAATTTTTATGTTCTGTCAGCATGCTCAATAAATTCCACTGCCTTCTGAATTTTATTTTTTTCTGGTGACAAACCAGCTGTCAAACTTGTGTTTTCCTTGTATTTGATAAATCATTTTTTTCTTGTTGCTTTCAAGATTTTCTCTATTATCTTTGACTTTCATAATTTTTAGTATGATGCTTCTGCAGATGGATATTTTGTGTTTATCTCACATGGAGTTCACTGAATTTCTTATATGTGTAGACTAATGTTTTTCATAAAATTTGGAGAGTTTTCAATCATTATTACTTTTAATATCTGTTTTTTCCCACTTTCTTTTTCTCTGCTTCTGAAGTTCTCATCATGGGTATATTGGGTCATTTAATGGTGTCCTACATTTTTTAGTTGCATTATTTATTTTTCTTCATTTTTGATGATTTCTTTTATTCATATTGTATACTCTTTATTGATATATATTCAAATTCACTGAATTTTTTATGCCAACTCAAATCTACTGTTGCGTTCTTTTAGGGTTTTTTCACTGGGTTTGTTGCTTTTTTAACTCTGGAATTTACATGTGGCTCTTTTTGATAATGCTTATCTTTTATCGATATTCTCTATTTGATGAGTTCTTATTACATTTTTATCTATTCATAAAAGTAGTTTCTTTTAGTTCTTGGAACAGATTTATAATAGCTGTTTTGAATTCTTTGTCTGCTAATTCTGACATCTAAGTCAGCATGAGCCATTTAGGGCGCCTGGGTGGCTCAGTTGGTTAAGCGACTGCCTTCGGCTCAGGTCATGATCCTGGAATCCCAGGATCGAGTCCCGCATCGGGCTCCCTGCTCGGCAGGGAGTCTGCTTCTCCCTCTGGCCCTCCTCCCTCTCATGCTTTCTCTCATTCTCTCTCTCTCAAATAAATAAATAAAATCTTAAAAAAAAAAAAAGCATGAGCCATTTAGTCAAAATAGTTTGTGCCTTTCTCTGGCTGACTTTTTTCACTTAGCATTAAACTCTCTAGATCCATCCATGTTGTTCCAAATGACAAAATGCATTCTTTTTTTACTGCTGAGTAATATTCCATTGTATATATATACCACATCTTCTTTATCCATTCATCTGTTGTTGGACACTTAGGTTGCTTCCACATCTTAGCTGTTGTAAATAATGTTGCAATAAATAGGGCTGCATTTATCTTTTTGAATTAATGTTTTTGTTTTCTTTGAGCAAATACCCAGTAGTGGAATTACTGGATAATATGGTAATTCTCTTTTTTATTTTTTTGAGGAGTCTCCATACTGTTTTCACAGTGGTTGCACCAGTTTGAATTTCTACCGTCAGTGCACAAGTGTTCCTTTTTCTCCACATCCTCACCAACACATGTTGTGTTATGTTTTTGATTTAGCTATTCTGACAGGTGTGAGGTGATATCTCATTTTGGTTTTGATTTGCATTTCCCTGATGATTAGAAATGTTGAACATCTTTTCATGTGTTTTTTGGCTATCTGTATGTCTTCTATGATTTCATTCATATGCGGAAATTAAGAAACAAAACAAATGAACAAAGGAAAAAAAATCACAAACTAGAAAAACAGACTCCTAAATATAGAGAACAGACTGGTGGTTGCCAGAGGGGGATGGGTGAAATAAGTGAAGGGGATTAAGAGTATACTTATTGTAATGAGCACTAAGTAATGTATAAAATTTGTATACCTAAAACTAATAAAACACTGTATGTTAATTATGCTGGAATTAATAATAATAATAATAATAATAATAATAATAATAATAATAATAATAAAATAAAATAGTTTGTACCCAAGACCTTTGATTCAGATTTTCACTCTACTGTTGGATGTGTGTGTGTGTGTGTGTGTGTGTGTGTGTGTGTGTGATTTGAGAACTGCTTTCACAGTTCAGGGAATTTGTGATTTTGTCCTGTATTCATCTAGGGACTAGTACCACTAAAGTTATTTTCTTGGTGAAGCCATTGCCACACTTGTCCATGGAAACATATGTGGCTTAGGAAAGGCTTCACATATACCACAAGTCATACTCTGATTGCTACTGAATAGGTGCAGCCTTGCATAAATGCACAATCTTCTAGTCTCCTAAGGATGAGTGTGATCTCAAGATGAGTCTTGTTTGCTATCTCTTTCTCTGGTTCTTTCTGTTAAAGTTCTGGCTGATCTGTCATTTTGCTTATAGCTACTCAGTTCATTGAACTATTAACTCCCTCTTAATTCCTTGCTATCAAAATCTCCATTGTTTTTGACAATGCTTATAGTCATGAACATTTCTATTCTAAATAAAGTCAGTCTCTTCAAGAATAGCTATTCTCATGGCCAAATTTCCCCTGGGTAGTACATTTATGCCTTGATGTTCAGATGTTTGGGATAATGGGCTACTTGTGAAATGAATTTTCCACTCTACAGGAGGGACTGGTATACCCTGGTCTTCTTGACTTGCTAGTCCTGGCATGAAATCTTGGCATGGGCAATCTGGGACAGGTAAAATCACATCATCTCTATCCTAGGTCTGCTCACTTGGAGCAGAACCCACAGCCTATGAACGGGAGCTGCATGGTTGGGCTGGGCCATGACCACCCGGAGTAGAGCTTCCACAACACTTCAAAAGTAGCTTGCACCTGTTTGAATGAAACCAGAGTTCCAGATTTGGAGTTGAGAGTTGAAGTAGGCACCATCATCTTGGCCACACATGTTCAGAATAGAATTTACATAACAAAACCTGAGAGGGAATGGTAGGAGATTGTAGCTCAAAGGCCACAGATTATTGCTGTTCTTCCAAAGATTTAGTATGTTTTATGGGTAAATTTCCTCCAATTATTTTATTTCCTGAGGTAAATTCCAGATAATTAAAAAAAAAAAGAAAGAAAAACTTTCACTAGATAAGTGGTTGGTGTGCTGGTGAGAGGGTACACTGAGCTTCTGATACAACCAATCCAAACTTTCACTCCTATGGCAATTTGAAGAAGAAAACAGGGGATTATGCTACCAGATATCCTGAATTATGATAAAACTATAGAAATTGAGAGAGTGTGGCAATGGCCAATGAAAGAGAATGGAGAGACCAAATAGTCTTTTCAATAACTTGTTCTGGGTCAATTGGATATCCATATGGAAATGATGCACCTTTTTCTCTGTTCACACTGTATATTCCAGATGAATTTCATATTAAATGCCAGAGGTAAATTAAACTATTGGGGAAAAAAAGGTCAACTTTATAATCTTGGTAATGGCAAAGATTATTCAAACAAAAAGAAAATCTGTAAATGTAAAAGAAAAACTTAATCAGACTTTGAAGTTAAGAGGTCCTCTTTATCAAAACTTTCATTAAAATATATAAGTCATTAATGAAAATATAAGCCATTAGTATATTTGGAGAATATATTTGCAAAACATGTATAATAAAGGGTATATAGTCATAATATATAGAGCTATTTTGAACCAATGAGGTAAAAGATGACCTAATAGAATATTGGGCAAATAACTCAGACACTTCTTGATGGCCAATAAACATGAAAAGGTGCTTAACTTTTACGGTTAAGGAAATGGAAATTAAAACTGATTAAAATTGATACCATATTACATACACCAATAGGACTAAAATAAAAATTTTGGAACCGTAAACTGTTTAGTAAGGATATGGACTAATTGGAACTCTCATATATTGACATTAGATATGTAAACATGCCTCCACTTAGAAAACTGCTTTTGAAGTATTTACTAAGCTTGATTGCACACACTCCAATTGAGCAATTCCAATCCAAGTTATAGGCCCAGTGAAAATGTCTCCATATTTTTACCAAATGACATGTAATAAAATGTTCACAGAAATACTAATTATTATGGTTAAATAACTAGAAACACCAAAAGTACATCAACAGTCGCCTGGAGAAATAACTTGTACTATATTCAAATGCTGGGATAATTAATATACAGGAATGAGAAAGAATGATGTAAAATGTAAAGGTATGGATGAATTTTACAAACAAAATACTGAGTTAAATAACCAGCCACAAGAGAATGCATATTGTATATGAGTCACAAAATAAGTGAAACTGTTCTACGCTCTTAGAAATCAGACAGGGCCTACTCTTCAAGAGGGGTAAAAAGGAGAAGGTACATAAAGGATATCTTTGGTGTGCTGCTAATTTTAGGATTCTGGAGCTCAATATTGGTTAAATAGGCATATTTCACCATGAAAATACTTTGATCTATATCTTTGTGATATGTTCATATTTTAGTGCATATTATACTTTAATCAAAATTAAAAACAATAATTCGATGCACTCAAAGTCTTAGAATTTTTTTAAAAAAAATTTTCAAATAAAATCTCCTGAAAACCTTGTCCTATTTGCTTTATGGTCAAGCTTGATAGTTTTAACCTCTTGCCTTTGTTTGGTTTAGTTACAAATAAAAGTCAAAATTTTACCCTTAATATGTGATTTCAATACTAAAACATATACATTAGGGTAGGCAGGAATTTTTGCCTGTTTTATTCCACTGTGTGTGTGTATATATATGTATATATATTATTTTAAATATTAAAATAAAAAATTTAAGAAGCAGACAGAAAAACTAAGAAAAAATGGTAAAAATCAGGAAAGTCCTTTAATAGAATGAAAGTGAATCTAATTTTAAACATATAATAGGAATTGTAATAGAGAGTGCAAAGGGGAGAACTTTTGAATATTAAAAACAAAAGCCTCTTTTAGTCAGCAGGATTCATTAATTAAATAGCACTGATATTTTCAAATAAAATAAAGATTGACTTGGGAAAGGAGCTCTTTATAAAATGAAAATTTTATAAGAATTTTAAAATCATTTTTGTTTTGTTTAAATAGGGGAGTTAATCACTGCATATTATTCCAGCAATTAATAAATACTATTTGTTCTAAATTCAATAATATTACAGAAAGCATTCTTTGTACCATCAATCAGCATGATTAAATTCAAATGACTTAGTAATGTAGCTATATAATGGGAATTTCATCAGGAAAATTAGAAGTTAGAAGAAGATATAGTATAGCTGACCCTTGG
This sequence comes from Neomonachus schauinslandi, assembly GCF_002201575.2. Lineage (NCBI taxonomy): Eukaryota > Metazoa > Chordata > Mammalia > Carnivora > Phocidae > Neomonachus > Neomonachus schauinslandi. The sequence continues at coordinate 53,641,088 of NC_058404.1, read as the reverse complement.
ACAACATGGATTTGAACTACATGGGTTCACTTACACATAGATTTTTTTTTATATATAAATATAGTACTTATGATTTTCTCTTAAGACTTTCTTTTTTTAAGATTTTATTTATTTATTTGACAGAGAGAGAGAGAACGCACAAGCAGGGGAGAGGGAAAAGCAGGCTCCCCGCTGAGGGGAGAACCCAACATGGAGCTTGATCCCAGAACCCCTGGCATCATGAACTGAGCTGAAGGCAGCCACTTAACCGACTAAGCCAACCAGGTGCCCCTAAGATTTTCTTAATATTTCTTTGTTTTTAGCTTACTTGACTGTGAGAATACAGTATATAGTATATATAACATACAAAATATGTGCTAATTGACTAGTTATCTTATGGGTAAGACTTCCAGGCAACAGTAGGCTGTTAGCAGTTAAGTTTTTTGAGAAACAGAAGTTACATGTGTATTTTCTACTGCACAAGAGGTTAGTGTCCCTAACTCCCATGTTGTTCAAAGGTCAACTGTACTTTGAATAATTATATCAAACGCGTGACCACCAAGCAAAACATGAAAGAAAATTTGATAGTCTCACTATTTGACCTCTGAATATGCTTACCTCAGATCACAGCTGCCTAAATATTAGTCTAAGCTTTTTCATTGGTTTGTTATACTAATAACAATGAAAGAAAAATAATTGTGAGTCTTTATTTTACTTTCTGTCATATAGACTCAGTGTCTGTACAAAGGATGCATGTATTTCCTTTAATAATGTAACATTGGTGTATGATTTAATAAGTTCATTAATAAATTTTAATTATTTTTACAAACATTAATCCCATGACTTTCATTATTTCTCTTTAACCCTAAAATTCTATACCCACTATAATAGTTATGATTTCAAACAAGCATACAGTAAAAAGTATGAATTTTGTAAAAATATTGTAATATAGTTTAAAATAATCATACAAGGAGATTTTTAAAAAACTACAAAAATCATACAAGGAGAGTATATAAAGGAGAGATTAAAAGCCAATGTCATTTCTGAACATGCATGGCATTAAGCAGTAACTCAAAAGTTGTCAGTTATTTTCCCCCAAGGTAGTCATGAGAATAAAAATTACACATAAAACTGTGGTCTGACTCCCTACTTCTATGCTAGAGTGATCAAGTAAACTTTGTTTTTATTTTTTGTTTCTTCATTTAAATAAATTATTCAAAAATAATTTTAGATAAAAAATATTGCAATGATAGTTCAGAGTTCTTGGAAACCAAATCTTATGCTGAGTTTATCCTATTGTTAACCATTTACTTTACTTTGGTACATTTGTTAAAACTAATTAAAAAATACTGATACAATATTATTTACTAAAGTCCATATTAAAAAAAGTCTAATTTTACCTGACTTTTTTTCTGTTCCAGCTTCGTATTAGAGATACCACCTTCCATTTAGTGTCATATCTCCTTAGCCTCCCCTTGGCTGTGACTCTCTCAGACTTATTTTTTTATGACCTTGACATTTTCAAGGTGTATTGGTCTGGTATCTTATAGAAAGTCCCTTGGAGGGAAGGGGGCAAAATGGCGTAGGGGACTCTGTTTCAACCGGTCCCCTGAATTTAGCTGGATATCTACCAAACCATTCTGAACATGCACAAAATCAGCTTGACATGTAAGAATATATAGCTGGATCTCTACAAGCAGAAAATCAGCAGTCACAAGGTATGAAAGATGGACTTGTGATTCTGCAAGCAGATATCAGAAGATAAACAGAAGGTGGAGGAAGCCGCCATAAGCTGGCCCCTGGAAAGTGATATAACACCCGAACACAAAAGCATCCTGGGCCAGGGGACCAGTGATAACTTACAGAGGGGGTAGCAGCTGGACAGGAAGGGCCTGATAACAGGATTGAGGAGCTGAGGGAGCACATGGCCCCAGTGTGGCCACCGCCACCCACATGGACCCAGGGTGGGCTGTGGGAATGGACACAGAACTGCTCACCATTTTAGAGGCACAAAGGGCAGAGACAGCAGGGGCCTGAGTGGATGGCTGAGAGAGTTGCTGGGGGCATGTACTGCCCATGGGAGGTGGCAGTTTTCAGCAATGCTTACAGAAAGGGAGACTGTGTGTTCTGGAGGGTTCAGAGCAGAGCAGACTGTGACTTCTCTGCCCTGGGACAGAGGTCTAGGTGTGGACATATTCCTTTGCTCTGGCCTTCTGAAAAGGCAAGAAAAGCCACCAGAGAACTAAAGCCCAAAAAAAGAGTTTCCACAGAGCCCAGCCCCTCATAGGGGGCAGGGCAACTCCCCCCAAGCAGGGATGCCTGAAAAACAGTGAGACAGGCCCCTCCCCCTGAAGACAAGCTGGAAGGATGAGAGGATGACAATCCTAGGTTCCCCATAAAACTGTAAAACCCCAGCACCAGGGGAAAATTGTATATTGAGCTCCACGTGTTGCCTCATGGCTTGTGTATTTCTCATATACAACTTTTTTTTCTTTTTATTCTTTCTCATGTTTCTTCTCTGTTTTTTCTTTTTACCTATTTCTCATTTCAACTAGATGTTTAATATAACATATTTCATAGTAGCTTTTTAACTTATACTTTTTTTACACCTATATGTATTTTTTATATAGAGATATAAGCTTCAATGTAGTCCTTTTTTCCTTATTCAATATTACCTTTATATAATACCAGTTTTATTTTCCCTGTAACTATGGGAAGTAGTGTCCTCTAACAAAGAGAACAAAATATGCCCAGAAAGAACTGAAACACCCTACCTTGCCCACATTGAGAGATTATAACCCCCTCCCCTGACCTGCCCCCTTTTAAAAAAAAATTAATCTTTAATTTTTTTAATTTTTTAAATTTCATAAATTTTATTCTTCTATTTCATTTTGGCTGTGTTTTTTTTAAAAAGGTTTTATTTATTTATTTGAGAGAGAGAATGAGAAAGAGCATGAGAGGGGGAAGGGTCAGAGGGAGAAGCAGACTCCCTGCTGAGCAGGGAGCCCGATATGGGACTAGATCCTGGGACTCCAGGATCATGACCTGAGCTGAAGGCTGTCACTTAACCAACTGAGCCAGCTAGGCGCCCTTGGCTATATTTTTTTGGTGGTGGCTTCCAACTGCTCTGGATTTTCCCAGGGTGCATCTTGCCTGGATTGTGGTTGATATTTTAGACTCTGTACATGCCCTCAACCACCCTTCAACAGAATGGCTAGGAGGAGGAACTCCCAAGAAAGAAAAGAACCAGAGACAATGGCCTCAGTCAAGACCTAATGGATATGGATATAAGCAAGATGTCAGAAATAGACTTCAGGGTAGCAATTATGAAGTCAATAGCTAGGCTTGAGAAAACCATTAGTGGCAATATAGAATCTCTAAGGGCAGAAATGAGATCTAATCAGGCTAAACTTAAAAATGCTATGAATGAGATGCAGTCTAAACTGGATACTCTAACAACTAGGGTAAATGAGGCAGAAGAATGAATTAGTGATCTACAAGATAAACTGATAGAAAGGAAGGAACAGGAGGAGGCCTGGGACAATCAGCTTAATATCCATGAGAACAGACTTGGATAAATGACGCCATGAAATTCCAGTGTCAGAATTATTGGGATCTCTGGGGTGTGGAGAGAGAGAGAGGACTACAAGGTATATTTGAGCAAATCATAGCTGAGAACTTCCCTAATCTGGGGAATGAAACAGGCATTCATGTCCTAGAGGCAGAGGGACCCCTCCCAAGAGCAAGGAGAATAGACAAATGCTCCAGCATTTAATAGTAAAACTCACAAATCTTAGATCCAAGGAAGCCATCCCGAGAGCAGCTATGGGGAAGAGATTTCTTATGTATGGAGGGAGGAAGATCAGACCTGTCCACAGAGACCTGGCAAGCCAGAAAGGGCTGGTAAGACATAGTCAGGGTACTCAATGAGAAGAACATGCAGCCACAAATACTTTATCCAGCAAGGCGGTCATTCAGAATGGATGGAGAGATAAAGAGCTTCCAAGACTGGCAGAAACTGAAAGAATATGTGACCACTAAGCTGGACTTGCAAGAAATACTAAGGGGGATTCTATAAATGAAGAAAGACCACAAGAGTAATATAGACCAGAAATTTACAGAGACGATCCATAGAAACAGGGACTGTACAGACAAGAGGATAGCAATAAATCATATCTTTCAGTAGTAACTCTCAATGTGAATGGCCTAAATGCTCCCATAAAACGGCACAGGGTTGCAGATTGAATAAAAAGACAGGACCCATCCATATGCTGCCTACAAGAGACTCATTTTGAACCTCAAGATACCTCCAGACTGAAAGTGAAGGGATGGAGAACCATTTATCATGCCAACGGACCTCAAAAGAAAGCTGGGGTAGCAATTCTTATAGCAGACAAATTAGAATTTAAACCAAAGACTGTAATAAGAGATCCAGAGGGACACTATATCATTTTTAAAGTGTCTATACAACAAGAAAATCTAACAATTATAAATATCTATGCCCCCAGCATGGGAGCAGCAAACTACATAAGCCAGCTGTTAACCAAAATAAAGAATCAGATCAGCAATAATACATTAATAGTAGGAGATTTTAACACTGCACTCTCAGCATTGGACAGATCATCTAAACAGAAGATCAACAAAGAAACAAGAGCTTTGAATGACACCCTAGACCAGATGGACTTCGTAGATATATACAGAACATTCCACCCTAAAAAAACAGAATACTCATTATTCTTGAATGCACACGGAACTTTCTCCAAACTGGTCCACATACTGGGTCACAAATCAGGCCTCAGCCAAATCCAAAAGATTGAGATTATTCCCTGCATGTTATCAGACCACAATGCCTTGAAACTGGAACTCAATCACAAAAAAAATTTGGAAGGAATTCAAACACTTGGAAGTTAAAGAGCATCCTGCTAAAGAGTGATTAGGTCAACCAGGAAATTAAAGAACTTAAACAATTCATGGAAACTAATGAGAACAAAAACACTTCAGTCCAAAACCTATGGAATACTGCAAAGGTGGTCCTAAGAGGGAAATATGCCATCCAAGCCTCTCTCAGGAAATTAGAAAAATTCCAAATGCACAAGTTAACCTTATACCTAAAGAAGCTGGAGAAAGAACAGCAAATAAAACCTAAACCAAGCAGGAGAAGAGAAATAATAAAGATTAGAGCAGAGGTCAATGAAATAGAAACCAGATAATCAGTAGAACAGATCAATGAGACTAGAAGCTGGTTCTTTGAAAGAATTAATAAGATTGATAAACCACTGGCCAAACTTATCCCAAAGAAAAGAGAAAGGACCCAAAGTAATAAAATCATTAATGGAAGGGGATAGATCACGACTAACACCAAGGCATAGAAACAATTATTAGAAATTATTACCAGCAACTATATGCCAACAAATCAAGCAACCTGGAAGAAATGGATGCCTTCCTGGAAACTTACAAACTACCAAGACTGAAACAGGAAGAAATAGACAACCTGAATAGACCAATAACCAGTGATGAAATCAAAGCAGTAATCAAAAACCTCCCAAAAAAACAAAAGTCTAGGACCAGAAGGCTTCCCAGGGGAATTCTACCAAACATTTAAAGAAGAAATAATACCTATTCTACTGAAGCTGTTCCAAAAAATAGAAACAGAAGGAAAACTTCCAAACTGCTTCTATGAGGCCAGCATTACCCTGATCCCAAAACCAGGCAAGGACCCCATCAAAAAGGAGAATTACCAACCAATATCCCTGATGAACATGGATGCCAAAATACTCAACAATATCCTAGCTAATAGGATCCAACAGTACATTAAAAGAGTTATTCCCCACGACCAAGTGGGTTTTATTCCTGGGATGCAAAGGTGGTTCAACATTCACAAATCAAACAATGTGATACACTACATTAATAAAAGAAAGAACAAGAACCATATGATCCTCTCAATTGATGCAGAAAAAGCATTTGACAAAATACGACATCTGTTCCTGATTAATACTCTTCAGAGTATGGGGATAGAGGGAACATACCTCAATATCATAAAAAAACATCTATGAAAATCCCACAGCAAATATGATCTATGAAAAGCCCACAACTTTTCCCCTAATGTCAGGAACATGACAGGGATGCCCACTCTCACCATTATTGTTCAACATAGTGCTAGAAATCCTAGCCTCAGCAATCAGACAACAAAAAGAAATAAAAAGCATCCAAATTGGCAAAGAAGAAGTCAAACTCTCTCTTTTCGCAGATGACATGATACTTTATGTGGAAAATGCAAAAGACTCCACCCCCAAATTACTAGAACTCATACAGCAATTCAGCAATGTGGCAGGATACAAAATCAATGCACAGAAATCAGTTGCTTTTCTATACAGTAACAATGTAACTGTAGAAAGAGGAATTAAGGAATTGATTCCATTCACAATAGCACCAAAAACCATGATACCTAGGAATAAACCTAACCAAAGAGGTAAAGGATCCATACTCTAGAAATTACAGAACACTTATGAAAGAAATTGAGGAAGACACAAAAAGATGGAAAAACATTCCATGCTCATGGATTGGAAGAATAAACATTGTTAAAATGTCTATCCTGCCCAGAACAATTTACACTTTCATTGCCATCTCTATTAAAATACCATTGGCATTTTTCAAAGAGCTGGAACAAACAATCCTAAAATTTGTATGGAACCAGAAAAGGCCCCGAATCGCCAAGGGAACGATGAAAAAGAAAAACAAAGCTGGGACATCATACTGCCTGACTTCAACCTATATTACAAAGCTGTGATCACCAAGGCAGCATGGTATTGGAACAAAAACAGACACATAGACCAATGGGACAGAATAGAGACTCCAGAAATGGGCCCTCAACTCTATGGTCAACTAATCTTTGACAAATCAGGAAAAAAATATCCAATGGAAAAAAAGACAGTCTTTTCAATAAGTGGTGCTGGGAAAATTGGACAGCTACATATAGAAAAATGAAACTGGACCATTCCCTTACAAAAATAAAGATAAACTCAAAATGGACCTCAATGTGAGATGGGAATCCATCAAAACCCTAGAGGAGAACATAGGCAGTAACCTCTTCGACATCAGCCACAGTAACTTCTTTCAAGACATGTCTCCAAAGGCAAGTGAAATAAGGGCAAAAATGAACTTTTGGGACTTCATCAAGATAAAAAGCTTCTGCACAGCAAAAGAAACAGTCAACAAAACTAAGAGGCAGCCCACAGAATAGGAGAAGATATTTGCAAATGACATTACAGATAAAGGGCTGGTATCCAAGATATATAAAGAACTTCTCAAACTCAACACTCAAAAAACAAATAACCCAGTCAAAAAATGGGCAGAAGACTTGAACAGACACTCTCCAAAGAAGACATACAAATAGCTAATAGACACATGAAAAAAAATGCTCAATATCACTAGCCATCAGGGAAATACAAATCAAAACCACAATGAGATACCACCTTACACCAGTTAGAATGGCAAAAACTGACAAGGCAGGAAAAAACAAATTTGGGGGGGGTTGTTGTTTTTTGTTGTTGTTTTTTGTTGTTGTCAATGTGATATCACAATGTGATATCACATTGACAACAACAACAACAAAAACCACATTGACAACAACAACAACAAAAAAGGGAAAAACAAATGTTGGCAAGGAAGGCAAAGAAGGGGAATCCTCTTAAACTATTAGTGGGAATGCAAGCTGGTACAGCCACTCTGGAAAACAGTATGGAGGTTCCTCAAGATGTTAAAAATAGAGCCACCCTACAACCCAGCAATTGTACTACTAGGTATTTACCCCAAGGATATAGATGTAGTATCTGTACATGCACCCCAATGTTCATTGCAGCAATGTCCACAATAGCCAAACAGTGGAAGGAGCTGAGATGCCCTTCAATAGGTGAATGGATAAAGAAGATGTACAACAATGAATCATGGAACACTACATCAAAAACTAATGATGGTATGTATGGTGATTAACATAACATAATAAAATTTAAAAAAATAATTAAAAAAGAAGATGTGGCACATATATACAATGGAATATTATTCAGCCATCAGAAAGGATGAATACCCACCATTTGCATCAACATGGATGGAATTGGAGGGGATTATGCTAATGAAGTAAGTCAAGCAGAGAAAGACAATTACATGGTTTCACTCATATGTGGAACATAAGCAATAGCAGAAAGGACCATAGGGGAAGGTAGGGAAATCTGAAGGGGGAGACATCAGAGAGGGAGATGAACCATGAGAGACTATGGACTCGGGGAAACAAACAGGGTTTCAGAGGGGAGGGGGTAACAGGGTGATGGGTATGAAGAAGGGCACGTGTTGTGATGAACATTGGGTGTTATAGGTAACAAATGAATCATTGAACACTACATCAAAAAATAATGATGTACTATACAGTGGCTAACTGAACAAAATAAAAAAATAATAATAAAAAAATAAATACCAAAAAAAAAAGTCCGTCAATTTATGTTTGAGTCTGATTTTTTGGATTCAACTGGGATTATGAATTTTAAGGAACAGGATCACAGAGATAAACTGCCATTTTCATCACAATGTTATTAAGAGTATATACTATCAGCAGGACTTATCAGTGATGATGTTAACCTTAATCACCTTGCTGAAATAGCCTTTGGTTTCTACGGATAATGTTACTTCCTTTAACTTTATTTCTAGACTGTACTCTTTGAAAAGCAATCACTATACATAGCCCACAGTTATGGGCTGAGGAGACATGTTCCAGCTCCTTGTGGTAATAGCTTGATTGTTTGGTGAATGTATGTTTAGTTTTGTAATTAACTGCCAAAATATCTTCCAAAGTGGCTGTATCACTTTGCATTTTTATCAACACTGAGTGAGAGTTCCTATTGTTCCACATCCTCAACAGCATTTGATATTATTAGTGGTTTGGATTTGGGCCATTCTAATAGATGTGCAGTGGTATCTCATTATTGTTTTAATTTGCATTTCTCTGATGACATATGATACAAAGCATCTTTTTATGTGCCGTCTGTATATCTTCTTTGGTAAGAAGATATTTCTCTTTCACTTTTGAAGGATAATTCTGCTGTGTGTAGAGTTCTAGGTTGGCAGTGTTTATTTTTTTTCTTTCAATATATTAAATATTTGACTTCATTATCTTTTTGTTTGCACTATTTTAGGAGAGAAACTGGGTGTCCTTCTTAACCTAATTCCTCTGTAAGGTGTCCCTGTCCACCAGCTTCTTTCAAGATTTTCTATTTGTCTTTATTTTCCTGCAATTTGAATATAATATAGGCACATCTTTTTATTATGCTTTTTTCTTCTTCTTCACAGATATTACTTTTTTTTTTTTTTTTTTTTTACAAATTAAAGGTTTGTGGCAACCTTCTGTTAAGCAAATCTATTGACATCATTTTTTCAACCGCATTTTCTCACTTTGTTTTTCTATATCATATCATGGTGATTCTTGCAATATTTCAAACTTTTTCATTATTATTATTTTTTTTTAAAGATTTTATTTATTTATTTGACAGAGAGAGACACAGCGAGAGAGGGAATACAAGCAGTGGGAATGGGAGAGGGAGAAGCAGGCTTCACGCCGAGCAGGGAGCCCGATGCGGGGCTCAATCCCAGGACCCTGGGATCATGACCTAAGCCAAAGGCAGACACTTAACGACTGAGTCACCCAGGCGCTCCTAACTTTTTCATTATTATTATATTAATTATAGTGATCTCTGATTAATGATCATTGATTTTACTATTGTTATTTTGGATTCCCATGATCTGCACCTATGTAAGACAGTCACTTACTAAATGTTTTATGTCTTCTGACTGTTCCATTGACCAGCTATTCCCTCATCTCTCTCATTTTCCTTGGGCATCTCTATTCCCTGAGACACAGCAATGTTGATATTAGGTCAGTTAAAACCTTACAATGGCCTGTAAGTGTTCAAGTAAGAGAAAGAGTCACTTGTTTCTCACTTTAAATCAAAAGCGAAAAATAATTAAGCTTAGTTGGGAAGGCATGTCAAAAGCCAAGATAGGCTGAAAGATAGGCTTCTTGACCAGTTAGCCAAGTTGTGAATACAAAGAAGATTTCTTGAAGGAAATAAAAAGTGCTATTCCAATGAACACAAATAAGAAAGTGGAAGAGACTTATTGCTGATGTGGAGACAGTTTTAGTGGTCTGGGTAAAAGATGAAACCAGATATAATATTCCCTTAAGACAAAGCCTAATCCAGAGCAAAGCCCAGACTCTCTTCAATTCTTTGAAGGCTGAGAAAGGTGAGGAAGCTGCAGAACAAGTCTGAAGCTAGCAGAGGTTGCTTCATGAAGTTTAAGGAAAGAAGTCTTCTCCATAACATAAAAGCACAAGGTGAAGCAGCAAGTGCTGATGTAGAAGCTGCAAGTTATCCAGAAGATATTGCTAAGATAGTAGATGAAGGTGGCTTCATTAAACAACAGATTTTTAATGTATATTAAACAGTCTTCTATTGGAAAAAGATGCCATCTAGGACTTTCACAGAGAGAAGTAAATGCCTGGCTTCAAAACTGCAAAGGACAGGCTGACTTTCTTGTTAGGGGACAATGGAGCTAAGTTGAAGCCAAGGTTCATTTCTCAATCTGAAAACCATAGGCTTCTTAACAATTATGCTAAATCTACTTTGCCTGTGCTTTCTAAAGGGAATAACAAAGCCTGGAGGGCTGCACTTCTCTTTACAACACAGTTTACTGAATATTTTAAGCCCACTGTTGAGACTTACTACTCAGAAAAAAAGATTCCTTTCAAAATAAGACTGCTCATTGACAATGCACTCAGTCATCCAAGAGCTCTGATGAGGATGTACAAGGAGAGTAATGTTTTCATGCCAGCTAACACAACATCCCTGCTGCAGCCCATAAATCAAAGAGTAATTTTTACTTTTAATTCTTATTATTTAAGAAATACACTTAATATACTTCTAGCTACCATAGGTAGTGATTCGTGTGATAGATCCAGGCAAAGTAAATTGAAAATCTTCTGGAAAGGATTCACATCTGATTACCATTAAGAACATTCATAATGATGAGAAAAGGTCAAAATACCAACATTAACAGGAGCATGGAGGAAGTTAATCAACCCTTGTTGATGACTTTGAGGGGTTGAAGACTTCAGTGGAGGAAGTAATTACAGATGTGGTGGAAATAGAAAGAAAACTAAAATTATAAATGGACCATGAAGATGTGACTGAATTGCTGCAATCTCATGATAATACTTTAACAGATGAGAAGTTGCTTCTTATGGATGAGCAAAGAAAGTGGTTTCTTGAAATAGCATCTACTCCTAGTTAAGATTATGTGAACATTATTGAAATGACAACAAATAATTTAGAATATTACATAAATATAGTTGACAAAGTACTGGCATGGTTAGAGAAAATTTACTCCAATTTTGAAAGATGTTCTATTGTGGGTAAAATGCTATTAAACAACATTATATGTTATAAAGAAATTATTTGTGAAAGGAAGAGTTACTAAATGTGACAAACTTTATTGTTGTCTTGTTTTAAGAAGTTGCCACAGCCACCCAACCTTCAACAACCAGCACCCTCAACAGTCAGCAGCCATGAGTGTCAAGGCAAGACCCTCCACCAGCAAAAGATTATGACTCACTGAAAGCTCAGATGATGATTAGGATTTTTTAGCAATAAAGTGTTTTTTAAATAAGTTATTGACATATTGCTTTTTATACATAATGCTATTGCACACTTAATAGACTACACTGTAGTGTCAACTTTTGTATGGGGGAACCAAAAAATTCAATTGACTGAGATTCATATATAACATCTTATGTATATAGTAGCCTATTTTAAGTTGATGGTCACTTAAGTTTGAACACATCCTAAAAGCACCACAGTTTTACTCCCCTTCCCACATTGTATGAATATGACATGATATTTTACATCTTTTAATTTTGGTATCCTTAACTAATTTTTGTAGATATAATTGATTTTAATATTTTTGCCTTTTAATCTTCAGACTATCTTTATAAGTGATTCATCTACAACCTTTACTATGTATTTGCTTTTACCAGTGAATTTTTTTCTTTCCACTTAAATAAGTTCCTTTAACATTTCTTACAGGCTGGCTTAGTGTTGATAAACTCCCTTAACTTTTGTTTGCCTGGTAAATTCTTTGTCTCCCCTTCAATTCTGAATAATAATCCTATTAGGTAGAGTATTCTTGGTTGTAGTTTTCTTCCTCTTAGCACTTTGAATATATCATGCCATTTCTTTTTGACTTGCAAAATTTCTGGTGAAAAATCAGCTGCTGGCCTTATGAGGTTTCCCTTGTATATAATTGCTTGCTTTCCTGCTTTTAAGATTATCTCTTTATCTTTAATTTTTTCCATTTTAATTATTGTTTGTCTTGGTGTTGGGTTCCTTTTGTTCATCTTTTTGGGGGCTCTTTGTGAATCCTTGCCCTGGATATCTGTTTCTTTACTCAAGTTATGGAAGTTTTCAACCATTATTTCTTCATATACTTATTCTGCCCCTTTCTCTCTTGTCCTTCTGGAACACCTATAATGCAAATGTTAGTGTGCTTGATGTTGTCCCAGAGGTCTCTTAAACAAACAATCCTCATTATTTATTTCTTTTTCTTTTTCCTCTTCAGCTTGGATAATTTCCACTATCCCATATTTTAGATTGCTAATCCATTCTTCTACATCCTCTAATTTGCTGTTGATTCCCTCTAGTGTAGTTTTTATTCTAGTTATTGTATTCTTTAGCTCTGTTTGGTTCTTTTTATATTTTCTATCTCTTTGTTGAAATTCTTCTGAGTTAATGAACTATTATTTCAAACCTGGTGAGCATCTTTTGACCATTAGTTTGAACTCCTTTTCAGGTAGATTGCTTATCTCCATTATATTTAGTTCTTTTTCTGAGATTTTGTTATGTTCATTCATTTGGAACTTATTTCTCTGTCTCCTCTTTTTCTCAGACTCTCTGTTTGTTTCTATGTATTACATAGGTCATCTTTGTCTCTTGATCTTAAAAGTAGTGGCCTTGTATAGACAGCATCCTGTGAGGCCCAATAATGTAATACTTCCAGGCAAGAGAACCTGACACTCCAGGAATGTCTCTTTAGTGAGCTGTGCATGCCCTTCTGTTGTGATTGGGCTGGGACTGTGGCATGCATGTTCGTGTGCAGGGCTGACTTTTGGAGTGACTGATTGAAAGGCCTGCTGCAGCTATTGCAGGCATTCCTGTAGGTGAGTCTAGCCCCCAGCACAGCTAGTTGAGAGGCCTAAGTACAACTGTTGTGGGTGTGCTGTTGAGCAGGTTGGTCTTCCTCCTGAGGACAGGAGTTGCTTTGGAGGGGTGCTGGTCCTGGCCAGTGCTACACAATGTGTTGTAGGGCAGTAGTCCCTTTGGGAGAATGCTAGTCTTGAGCAAGACTTCCCAGCTGGTGTGGTGTGGTGGAATCCATTTTGGAGGCATGCACAGTGAGGTGTATGGGTAAGATGGGCCAGGCTTACTGGGGAATGCCAAGGCAGGGCAAGTGGTCCTAGGAAGGTACATGGAGAGTGTGAGAACTGGCTCCCACAGGTGTTGGACCAGGTAGGCTGAAGGAGAACAAGAGAAATGGTGCCAAACAGAACTTCTGTTCCTGGGGAAATTTCTGCTCCCCTGGCAAGGCCCTAAATAGTCAATAAATCACCTTCACCTATAATTCAGGTGCTTTTCAAACTGCTAACTCTATGCTGGGTCTTGGAGTGGAGTGTTATATTATGTTGGCCTATTAAAAACGAAGTTTCAGTTTCCTATAACCTTCAAGCTCTCTGAGCTAAGCCCAGGGATTTTTCAAAGCCAGACTTTATGGGGGATGGTCTTCCCACTGTAGATCCCCAGGTTGGAGTGTGATCAATGTGGGGCTCAATCAACTCCCTTCTGAGGAAGGACCTCCATGCCTATGATATCCCTCTCACTTGTGGGTTGCCATGCTGAGAGTTTGATTTCCAACTATGTCTCTGCCCCTTCTATCCTTCTCAATGTGACTTTTTCTTTATATCCTTAGCTGTGGAAGAGCGGTTCTGCTAGTCTTCAGGTAACTTTCACAGTGAGTTGCACATATGTAGTTGCAGACTAAATGTGTCCATGAGAGGAGGTGAGCTCAGGATCTTCTTGCTATGCCATCTTCCCAAGCTCCAAATTTACTTATTTACCATTGATGGCCACTTCAGGTGTTTCCATGTCTTCCCTATTGAAAATAATACTCAAATAGGGGCTAAGGGGAATATGGAAGAGTAGGAGGACCCAGGGTTCATTGTGTCCCATGGATGCAGCTGGATAATACTCACATCAGTGTAAATAACCCAGAAAATGACCCAGAGACTGACAGAACAAACTCCACAACCAAATGTAGAGAAGGGGCCACACTGAGGAGGGCAGGAAGGGCAGAGATGTGGTGGGGATCTAAACCTCCTGGGTCTGGCCACTGGAGGGAGGGAGCTATGGGCATGAAAAAGGTTAAGAAACAAACTGTCACACCAAGGAGTCTGCACAAGGAAGACAAATCCCCATAACATTTGGCTTTGAAAATCAAAGGGGCTAAATATCGTGAGTTCTTATAGCAACTGGTACTTAAAGCCTGAAACTTTAAAAATCAGTGGGCTTAGCTCTAAGAGATCCTAAAGGGTGATAGAAAGCTGAGTCCCCACCCTTAAAGAGACAGCACAACAAACAGCCCAAGGAGATACAGCTTAGAAGCAGCCGTTTGAAAAATGCCCATGGTACACAAAAGGAAGAGTTAGTTACTCATCTCAGAGTTTGTTCAGGGACTTCTCCAGGAAAAAGAAGCTGGCAGATGCCATTTATGTCCCCCATCTCCCAGTATGAACATGCAGCTGTCCATAGGGAGCTGCCTACCTAACTTGCTTACACTACACCCCATCTCCCTCCAGCAGGCCTGCCTCAATTCTGGCACTGCAGGTCCCTTCCCCCAGAAGACCCATGTAAACCTTGCCAACACTGTATCTCCTGACCTCCTGTGAAAGGATGTATGTACGTTGTTAAAATGGCAAGCATGACTTGCTTGCCCATAGTTCATAGAGTGGCCTTGGCTGGCCTGGTCTCTCCAGTTATTGTACATCCCCAGTGCAAGAGGACCTGCATGTACAGCTTGTGGTACCACACCCCCACACATGTACTTTTGGTGGAGTGGCCCAGACCAACCTGGGTTTGGTGGCAACGGCTGTACATCCTTTGGCCAGGGACATCTTATTAAAAATGTGCACCCACCCACTAATTTCAAGAGCAACAGACACAGCTGAATTTTCTAACACAGAGAAACAGACAGGGAGTTAGGCAAAATGAGGAGACAGAGGAATATGTCCCAAATGAGAAAACAGGACAAAATCACAGCAAGAGATCTAGGAGAAACAGATAATATGCCTGATAGAGAATTAAAGGAATGACTATGAAGATACACAATGGATTTACAAAAAGAGTGGAGGACATCAGTGAGACCCTTAACACAGACGTAAAAAAGAACTAATCATAGATGAAGAACACAATAATTGAAATTAAAAATACACTTGATGGAATAAATAATAGACTAGAGGAATGAACTAATGGCACAGAAGACAGAGTAATAGAAAGTAATCAAGCTGAGTAAGTGAGAGAAAAAAGAATTATGCAAAATGAAAATAGGCTTAAGGAACTCAGTGACTCTATCAAGCATAAAAACATTTGCATTATAGGGATCCCAGAAGAAGAAGAGAGAAAAAAGGGAGTAGAAAATTTATTTGAAGAAACAATAGCAGAAAACTTCCATAATTTGGGGAAGGAAACAGCTACCAAGTTTCAGGATATCACAGAGATCCCCTAATAAAATCAACCCAAGGAGATCTTCACCAAGACACATAGTAATGAAAATGGCAAAAAGTAGTAATAAAGAAAAAAAATAAATAAAAGCAACAAGAGAAAAGAAGACACATACAAGGGAAACCCATAAAGCTTTCAGCAGATTTTTCATCAGAAATGTTGCAGGCCAGAAGAAAGTGGCATGATATATTCAAAGTGTTAAAAGGGGGAAATATGCAGCCAATAATATTCTATCTGGAAGAGCTAGCATTCAGAATAGAAGAGATAGAGTTTCTCAGACAAATAAAAACCAAAGGAGTTCATGACCACTAAATGAGCCCTACAAGAAATATTAAAGGGGACTCTTTGAGTGGAATGGAAAGACCATAAGTGAGAGTATGAAAAGTAGGAAACATAAGAAAAGGTAAAAATAAGTATTTCTGTAAATATCAGTCAAGGGATTCACAGAATAAAAGGATGTAAAATTGACACCATAGACCTAAAACATGTGTGCTGGGGGCTTGGGGGGAGGAATAAAGAATGGGCTCAAAATTAATTGACCATGAACTTCATATAGTCTGCTATATGAAGAAGGTGTTATATACAAATCTAATGGTAACCACAAATCAAAAATCAGTAATAGATATGCAAACAATAAAGAGAAAAAAATCCAAGTATGTCACTAAAGAGAGCCAACAAACCATGAAAGAGAGCAAGAGAAAAAGTGATCAGAGAGAAATCTACAAAAACAACCATAAAACAAGTAGCAAAATGCAATAAATATGTATCTATCAGTAATTACTTTGAAAATAAATGGACTAAAGGCTCCAATCAAAATATATAGGTTGATGGAATGGATAAAAAAACAAGATCCATCTATATGCTGCCCACAACTGAGTATGATCAGACATATGAGAAAATCTTCACATAAAAAGAGAAGGACCAAAGTGGTAGCAATTAACAATACTGGAGGGAATGGAGATGATTCATAGAATTTTTTAAATCCCAATGAATATATTCTAAGATTTACTGCATTTACAGACATCAAGGAGTGCTTATGTGGATCAAAAACACAAGAATGTTCCTAGAAACTTTAATTAAAATTGTCATGGGGTGCCTGGGTGGCTCAGTCAGTTAAGTGTCTGACTCTTGATTTCAGCTCAGGTCATGGTCTCTGGGTTGTGAGATTGATCCCCACATCAGGCTCCATGCTCAGTGTGGAATCTGCTTGTCCCTCTCCCTCTGCTCCTCCCCCACTAGTGCTCGCTCTCTCTTTTCTCTCTTTCTCAGATAAATGAATAGATAAAATCTTTTATTTATTTTTTAATTATTATTATTATTTTTTAAAGATTTTATTTATTTATTTGACAGAGAGAGAGATGGCGAGAGAGGGAACACAAGCAGGGGAGCAGGAGAGGGAGAAGCAGGCTTCCCGCAGAGCAGGGAGCCCGATGTGGGGCTCCATCCCAGGACCCTGAGATCATGACCTGAGCCGAAGGCAGACGCTTAACGACTGAGCCACCCAGGAGCCCCTAGATAAAATCTTTAAAAAAAATAAATAAAATAAAATAAAACTGTCACAAACTGGAAATAACCCAAATTCTTCTCAATAGTAGGATGGAGAAATAATATGTAATATTGTACAATGGAATTCTGTGCAACAATCATAAAACATGAACAACAGAGAGAGTTAAGTATACATAATAACATGAATAAATCTTGTAGACATAATGAAAAGTGAAAAAAGTCAGACAAAAAGAATACATACCATATGACTCCATTTATGTTAAGTTCCAAGTTAGGCAGAATTCATCTACTCTAATAATTTCAAATTGTGATTACCTTTGGAGTATTAGGTACTCAATATGAGAAGGAATGGGGAAGCCTACTGAGTTGCTTGAAAATAGTCTACATTAACCTGAGTATTTGTTATAACTATCTATCATCTGTCTATCATCTATCTATCTATCTATCTATCTATCTATCTATCTATCTATCTATCTATCATCTATCATCTATCTATCATCTCTATCATCTATCTATCATCTATCTATCATCTATCTATATCAATCATCTGCTTATCATCTATCACCATTTATCTGCATTTTTATCTATATCTATTATCTATATCTATAGGTATAACTGTACATTAAGATCGCTTTCACCAGGAGAAACAAACCATCAAAGGACACTCCCAACACCATCTATTAATATCTATAACAAATAACTCTACCTTTCCTTCTGAAATTATAGAAGTGATCGTGCTCATATATAAAACTAATCTTCCAAGTTCACACTGGATTTCAGTCCTGCTTGTTTATTCAAGAATACCATTCCAGCAATTCTCTCTCTCTTCCTCCGTCATTGCCCACTCTCAATTAGGTAATTAACCATGTTGGTATTTTCCCTATCTTATGGAAAACCTCCATTGTTCCCAATTCCCTTTCCTCTCTAGCTGTATTTTATTGTCATCCGCGGTTGTGCTCTTTGAAATGTTTTTTCTATACACATGGTTTCTAAGTTCTCTTCTTAATATCTCTTGGATTTACTCCAGTCATGCTTTCTCCTTGATCATGCCACTGAAACAGCTCTTGTCAATATCATCAATGATTTTCCTCTGTGAAATCAAAGTCAATTTTCAATCTTCATCATACTTGACCTATTAGATATTTTAACAGGGTAGCTCAGTCTCTCCTTTTAGAGGAACTTTGGTCACTTTTGTTATGAACAAACAACTTACCTTGCTTGCCTCTTATTTCACCGGTCACTCCTTCTGCATATTCTTAGCTGGTTACTCTCCTTACTCATAATTTATGTAATTAATTAGTCCCAGTTTTTGATCTTCTTCTAGTCTCTAGTTTGTCTTTCTTGCTCCTTCCTTTTGTGATCTCATGGCTATTAATGCCATCAGTGTCTTGGCCATTGGTATATCCCCAGTCCATATCTCACATCAGTTCATAGCTACATTGATCTGCATATTGGGTACTTTACATTTTACCTGTCCAAAAATGAACCTCCTCATATTTTTTCCCAAACCTTTTTCAGTTAAAATTGTAGCCACTTTATTATTTTAGTTGTGTCAGACTAAATTTTAAATTTTTCCTTGACTTCCTCTATTTATTCCTTTATTTATTTTATCTCTCCACTTTCAATCAACCAACAAATATCGTGGAATATCTAGAATCTGTTTTTAGAAACTCAGTCTGGCCAAGAAGTGGAGATATTTTGAAATGAAGAAGTGCTAATGATATAATTTAAGCCAGGAAAATCAGTAACTTGTTGAACATATTCAGGCAAAAATAACAGTATTTCCTCAACCTGCTAAAAAATATCTGGAGAAAAGCCATAGAGCTAACATCATATTTACAGTGAAAAATTAGCAGCTTTGTCACTAATACTGGGAACAAGGCAAGGATGTCTCCTGCTACACTCCTTTTCGACATTGTACTGGAAGCCTCACCCAATAAAACAAGAAAGAAATAAAAAATACACAGATTTGGAAGGAAGAGATAAACTGACCTAATAATTTGACCTTTGAAAGTATTCCTTCTTTTTTAAGTTTTTGGACAATTTTGAGAAATAATTTGTGTTAACCGCTTAAATGTTTAGTGGAATTCACCGGTAAAGCCATCTGGTCCTAATGGTTTCTTTGGAAGTTTTTGTTTACTGGTTCCATTTCATTATTTATTATTGTTCTCTTCATATTTTCTATTTCTTCATCATTTGGCTTTGGTAGGTTATACTTCTCTGAAAATTTATCTATTTCTTTTAGGTTATCCAACTTGGGGTGTAACTGTTCATGGCACTTGCTTATGAGCTTTTTTTTATTTCTGTTGCATCAGATGTAATGTCTCCTCTTCATTCCTGATTTCAATTATTTGAGTCTTCTTTATTTTTTCCTTCTTAATTTAGCTATGGGTTTGCCAATTTGCCTACCTTTAAAGAAAGCTGTTCTTAATTTCATTGTTGTTGTTTTTCTACTTCTATTACATTGATTGCTATTCTACTCATTATTTACTTCCTTCTGCTAATGTTGGGCTAGATTGTCCATATTGTTGGAGGTATAAAATTGATTGATTTATCTTTTCTTAATTAAATGCTTACCTCTATAAACTTCCTCTTGATAGTGTCTTTGTTACATTCCATAAATTCTGTATTTATATTTCGGTTTTCATTTGTTTTGGTATTTTTTGTTTGTTTTCTCTTTTGATTTTTCCTAAGTCTATTGATTGCTCAGGATTGTGTTGTTTATTTTCCTCCAATTCATAACTTTTCCAGTTTCCTTCTGTTCTTTATTTCTAGTCATTTCATTGTGGTTGGAAAACATACTTGATATGATGGCAATCTTTTTAAAATATATTCAGACATATTTTGTGCCCTAACATATGATCTAGCTTGAAGAATGTTATGTGTATGTGAGAAGGATATATATTCAGCTGCTGTTGGATAGAATGTTCTTCACATGTCTCTTAGGTTGATTTGGTCTATAGAGTTCAATATGCCATTTCCTTATTAATTTTCTTTATATTATTGAAACTAGGATATTGAAGCCTCCTGCTATTATTGCTTTGCTGTCTATTTCTTCCTTTAGATTTGGAAATATTTGCTCTATATATGAATTACATAATGAATTTCTTTATCACTTGTAACAGTTTTTGACTCAAAGTCCATATTTGAGTATGTATGATATAAATATAGTCACCACTGCTCTCTTTTGGTTACCATTTGCATGGTAACCCTTTTTTCTATCCCTTTACTTTCAACTTATGTGTGTTCTTAAATCTAAAGTGATTGTTGTAGACAGGATATGGTTGGATGTTGTATTTCGATCCACTCAGCCAGTTTATGGTTTTCGATTGGAGAGTTTCACCCATTTATATTTAAAGAACTTTTTGATAGGTAAGGTTTTGTTTTTGTTTTTGTTTTTGCTTAGCTTAGAAACCTTAGGATACTAATATAATTATATCTGTTCAGTATTTTCCATACTTTATTTACTTAATACTCCTGGTCTCCATGCTAAATGAGCTTTTTATTTTCCTATACAAACTTTACACCACCTAACTTTGGATATTTACAACATGTTAACCCCTTCTAACTATTTGTGCCTAAAATACATTTTTAGAGAGGCTTATTCAAAATTAAGGAACCATTATAAGACAATTGCCTTTCTTGACAGTGCTCTTGGCCAATAGTTAAACACCTTTTTCTTTTTACCAGTTACAACTGAATGATAAAAAGAATCAAAAACTTTTCAACTAACAACTAATTTTCTAAAAATATCTTTCTGCATGAATGCTTATTTGTGTAACATTTACATGTTATATCTACTAGTTTTTTTTAATATATGTAAATCTCATGACTGGTCATACTAAAATACAATGCACGTCTTTCTAATTTGGTTGATATTCAATGCTAAAGATTACTGTGTCTTCACCAGAGTTCCCATATGTCAAGATATTATTTGATTATATTATCATTATCACAAGCATAATCAAGGTATGGTTTTTAAGAAGTAGTGTTTTCCAGGCACTGTGTTATAAATATTCGGTTAATCATGACTATTCTTATACCTAAAACAAATATCCAAAGTAACTCAATGTTTAGATTAAAGTCTATAATAAAGGCTTTTTTTTAATTGTAAAAAGGAAAAAAGCTCTTACTAACTTATAGACAATGTTATAAGAACCATTGTTTACTGGGCGCCTGGGTGGCTCAGTTGGTTAAGCGACTGCCTTCGGCTTAGGTCATGATCCTGGAGTCCCTGGATGGAGTCCCGCATTGGGCTCCCTGCTCGGCAGGGAGTCTGCTTCTCCCTCTGACCCTCCCCTCTCTCATGTGCTCTCTCTCTCCTCTCATCCTCTCTCTCAAATAAATAAATAAAATCTTTAAAAAAAAAAAGAACCATTGTTCACTATGATTTATTTAATACAAATGATTATTTTTAAAAAGACATCACACTGACCTCACAAGTTAAGTTGATATCAACCATATCAACCTCTATCTTATACTCAATATTGTCCAAATAATATTATGCAACAACAACAGACAGGAATAAACTATCCTGAACATTTCAAGCATAATGTGGAGGAGTTCACCCAAAAGTGTTTGGATATCCAATATTATTTTGTGTATAATTTTTATGACCCAGGTGAATTGAGAAATTGAGTAAAGCAAGCCTCTAAATCTCTATCACAGTGGTCATTTCCACAGTAACAAGTGACCTTTAATCAGTTGCTTAAATGACTTTAAAGGTTTTAAGTTTTATTTTGTTACATTTTCAAATTGAATTAAAACTTTCCATTGTCAAAGGCTAAATTTTTATATATTATCTCACACTTCAGAAAATATTATTGTGTTTTTCCCACCTGAAGAACACCTTTAATACATTCTGGAGATTAAAAAGAATCTCATTTCATAGTCAACATACTTAAGGGAACATGTGAAATAACTCTTGTTAAATAGATAACTCAAGACCAACTTTATTTCATACAGTTCGGGGAAGATTAAAAAAAAAATGACCTGCTGTGTTTTAAACCCAAAACTATATAAAATTTCAAAAATTCTAACTTGTCCTTGGCCTAGTGGTCTCTTACTATCTCTAATAAAAAATACATCCAGTACTTCAAAATCTCTGTAATAATTGCTCTGTGAAATTCTTACAGAGACCAAATTCTTGGCTTGAAACCTCCCATGGTGGATTCTACATTTGTTCATTCTCACGTCTTCAGATACTGTCAGAAAACTAGTACATTGTCCATAGCATACACCCAAGGGTGGAAGTTTCATTTCCAAAAGGGACATGCATTACTGGATTCAACTCCATATTATATGTAACTATGAGATAGAATAAATATAGTGGAAGCAATACTAAAAAATGTCAAGTGTAGAATTGTGTCTCAAATTATCATTTCAGATATTCTTGATCAAGAATACTGTTTTATACACCAGGACATATACTAATCAATTTGAGCTTCTTCTTATAATTATGCTTTCAATTGTAAAACTAGGACATCTTTTACCTCTGGAGACTAATGTAGAGGCACACTAAAATGTGTCCCAAACTAGATGACTGTGAGTAGACTGCTTAATCACAAAATTCCATGATTAAAAAAAAAAATCTTGCCTGATGTTGACAAGCTGCAAGCAAAATCTTTCCCTTTGATTTCAGTCTTGTATCTTTGTCAACCATTCTCTTTTCAGTAAACGTATTACTGACTGAATGTTTATATCCACCCCAAATTCACATCTTAAAGCTGCAAATCCTAATGTAATGGTATTAAGAGGTGGACTTTGGAAAGTAATCACATTTAGGTAAGGTCACTGGAGTGGAGCTTCCATGTTGGGATTAGTGACTTTTATAAAATGAGAAAGATTACCAGAGCTTTCTCACTTCACCATCTGAGATTATAACCAGTAGGTAATCCTCTTTCTGTAAGCCAGGAAAATATTCTTCACCAAGAATCAAATCAGCTGGCACCTTGATGTGGACTTTCCAGGTCCCAGAATTATGAGAATTAAGTCTGATGTTGAAGTCACCCCTTCTACGGTAATATGATATGACAGTCCAAACTAAGACACAGTATCTTTTATTTCCTAACCTGCCATTCTCAAATAACTGTAATGTTTGTCATTTTATTCCATCTTTTCAGTTTATTATCTAGCCTGAAATCTTTTTAAAATATCAATTCAAAACCTCTACATGCTTTTAGTAGACACAGGGCCCATAAAAATTATTGGATAGTTAATATTTCTCAGTACTCAAAGAAACCCAGGAAACATCACAAAATAAAGGGTCATGGGGCCAATCATAGAAATCAGAGTTCAATTATGTTCTCATGACACCACATACTACTATTTCATACTTGTTTAATTCTTTCAGATTAATTTTTTCTCTGTAATAAGACCAATTCCTACTGATAACCACATCTAAACACTTTTATCTCCCTAATTTTGGACTTATAGACTACAGAATTTTCAGACAAAACTTCTGTTAAATGACGCATTTTGTGGTACTTTTTTTTACAGCATCCCTGGAGAATTACTAAAGAGATGAAAATCATCATGGTCAAAGTTGGTCCTCAGAGAACTAGTTGTGATGAAGCTGGAGAGAAAATGAAAAAGTCCAATGAGGGAAAAAACGTATATCTGGAATGGGCTTTCTAAGGTAGAGGGGCAATAAAAAGACACTGGCAGATATCAAACTGGCAGACATTACCAACCTCCCCTCTGCTCCACAGGTAAACTATTAAGGATTACATAGCTATTCTTGTTTCTATAGTTTACCCCCAGCCAATGTGCAAATGCAGTCTTCCCACATTGGCAATTCTTAACTGCCACCTAGTCAATTTACCTATTAAATTTCTGTTCATGCTTTTTTTTTTATAGTGCTGGATTTATTCCATTTGGAGAACTTCCTTGATTCTGACAGCATGTCTTCAAATTGTTTTATGGTTAACATTATTTCTTTTTTGAAAGGCAAGTGATTGTTTATCTTAAATTGTTTTTTAAGGGCCTTATTTGGCACAATAAAAATACTATATAAATTTCTAAATTCTATTAACTTTTTGCTGGTATAGGAAATTTAAATACTTGATGGAATCTAAAGCAAACAGTCCCATGACACTATGAGATGACAGTAACAAAGTAATAACTAATGAGTGGTATCTGTTATCTGTTAGGCCAAGTAGGGAAGCTTCCAAATCAGCCTTCAGATACAAATAGATTGAACTGAGAACAGTCAATTTAATATTATATGCTAATTTGCTTTCCTCTTAAAATTGTTACTTCAACTAGGTAAATAATCACCCATTATTTTTCTCCAAAATATTGTGTTTATTATCAGTTGGCTCATCAAACTTTTATAATAATAATAGATACTGCAAATATAAATGCCATCTTAGGTACTTTCAAAACCGTATCTTTCAGTGGTTAGAAGAAATGAATTTGGTTGGGTTGGGTTGGCTTAGTAGGTTAAGGAAGAGGTTTCAATTTCCTCAGAGAATCATCAACTGTCATCATAGTCCTTACATTTATTACTGGGTGACTTCAGAGATCTAACCCCCTTTCATGCACCTTGGATTTCTTTTCCTTTACTTTTTAATCAAAATATATTTGATATATAACACTGTGGAAATTTAAGGCGTATGATTTGTTGATTTGATATATTTATATGATATGATTATATTATAGCAATAGTTAGTACCTTTATAACCTCATATAATTATGATTTGGTTTTTTGTGGTTGAAATAATTAAGATCTAATCTCTTATCAATTTGATGATTATAATACAATATTGTTATGTATTCACTTTTCTGTGCATTAGTCTCCTGCTCTTATTTACTACTAGTTGCAAGTATGTACTTTTAAGAAACATCTCTCCTATTCCTTTAGCCCCCTGGCCCTGTTAAACAATATATTACTTTCTGTTTTTATGAGTTTGGCTTTTTTTAGTTTCCACATATAAATGATATCGTACAGTATTTGTCTTTGTCTGTCTGACTTATCTTAGCATAATGTCCTCAAGGTCCATCCATGTTGTCACAAATGGAAGGATTCTTTTTTTTCTAATGTCTAAATAATATATAGGTATATGATAGATAGATAGATGATGGATAGATAGATAGATAGATGATAGATAGATGATAGATATCCATTCATCTGTTGACAGAAATTTAGGTTGCTTCCATAGTTTGGCTCTTGTGAATAATACTGCAATCAACATAGACATGCATGTATGTCTTCAATATTCTGTTTTCATTTCCTTTAGGTATATACCCAGGTATGGAATTGCTGATGATATGGTAGACCTATTTTTTTCTTTAAGATTTTATTTATTTACTTGACAGAGAGAGTGAGAGACGGAACAGAAGCAGGGGGAGTGAGAAAGGGAGAAGCAGGCTTCCTGCCGAACAGAGAGCCCGATGTGGGGCTCGATCCCAGGACCCCATGATCATGACCTGAGCCGAAGGCAGACACTTAATGACTGAGCCACCCAGGTGCCCTGGTAGATCTATTTTTAATTTTTGAGGAATCCCTATATCGTCTTCCATGTATTATCTTACATTTCACCGACATTTTGTAAGGGTTTCATTTTCTCCATATTCTTACCAACACTCTATCTCTTATCTTCTTAATAATAACCATTCTAAAAGGTGTGAGATGATAACTCATGTGGCTTGACTTGCATTTCCTTGATAATAAGTGATGTTGAGCATCCGTTTGTACCTATTGGCCATGGATGTCTTCTTTGGGTGTCCTTCGTTTCTTTGCCCAACTTTTTAATCAGGTTGTTTTTTTATTTTGTTTTGTTTTTAAGTTGTATGCATTCTTATATATTTTGGATATTAATCCCTTTTTATTTGATATATGGCTTGAAAAATGTTTTCCCATTTTGCAGGTTGTCTTCTCGCCTTTGCCTGTGTAGATGCTTTTAAGTTTGATATAGTCCCCCTTGTTGAGTTTTTTTTTTTTTTTTAAGATTTTATTGAGAGAGAGAACAAGCGTATGGGACAGGCAGAGCGAGACGGAGAAGCAGGATCCCCTCTGAGCAGGGATCCTGATGCGGGGCTCGATCCCAGGACCCTGGGATCATGACCCGAGCCGAAGGCAGACGCTTAACGACTGAGCCACCCAGGTGCCCCGAGTTTTGGTTTTGTTGTTTGTGTTTTTGGTATCCTATCCAAAAAGTCACTGCTAAGACTAAATTTAAGGAGATTCTTCCCTGTTTCTTCTAGGAGTTTTATGGTATCAGGTCTGTGTTTAACTCTTTATTTAGAGTTAACTCCTGTGAGTAAGTGTAAGAGAGGGTCCACTTTTATTTTTCTGTATGTTCATTCAGTTTTCCTAGCACCATTTGTTAAAGATACTACCTTTCTTTCAATTGGTTGTTTTTGGTTTCCTTGTCAAAACTCAGTTCCCCGTGTATGTGGGGGTTTAATTCTGGGCTGTCTACTCCATTCCTTTGGTCTATGTGGTATTGTTATGCCAGTACCATACTGTTTTACTATAGCTTTATAACATAGTTTGAAATGAGGAAATGTGATGCCTTTGGTTTTGTTTTTTCAGGATTGGTTATTTTGGGTATTTTGTGATTCCATATAAATTTTAGGATTTTTTTTTTCTATTTCTGGGGAAAATGCCACTGGAATTTTTATAGGGATTACATTAAATCTATAGATGGCTTTAAATAGTTGGACATTTTAGCAAAATTAATTCTTCTGATTCATAAACATAGATGTCTTTTCATTCGTTTGTGTCTTTGATTTTTCTCAATGTCTTGTAGTTTTGTTGCACAGATTTTTCACTTCTTTGGTTAAGTTTATTCCTAGGTATTTTATTGTTTTTGATGTTGTTGTAGATGGGATATTTTTCTTTATTTCTTTTATAGATATTTTACTGTTAGTGGTGTATAGAAATGCAACTGCTTTCTGTAAGTTGTTTACATCCTGGATCTTCACTAAATTCATTGATTAGATCCAGCAGTTCTTTGGTTGAGTCTTTGAGATTTTCTGTATATAAAATTATATCATCTGTAAATAATGACAATTTTACTTTTTTGAATGCCTTTTATTTATTTGTCTTCCCTAATTGCTCTAGGACAAAGACTTCTAATACTATGTTAAACAACAGTGGTGAGAGTGGGCATCCTTGTTGTGTTCCTGACCTTAGGGGAAAAGCTCTCAGTTTTTCCCCACTAATAATGATGTTCGCTGTGGGCTTTTCGTATATGGCTTTTATGATATTGAGGTATGTTCCATCTATCCCTACACTGTGGAGAGTTTTAATCAAAAATGGATTTTTTTTTTCTGGTCAAATGCTTTTTCTGCATCTATTGAAAATATCATATGGTTCTTGTCCTTTCTTTTATTGATGTAGTGTGTCACATTGATTGATTTACAAATGTTGAACCACCCTTGGAGCCCAGGAATAAATCCCACCTGGCTGTGGTGAATAATCCTTTTAATGTACTGTTAGATCTTATTGGCTAGTATAGTGGTGAGAATTT
Organism: Neomonachus schauinslandi; assembly: GCF_002201575.2. Lineage (NCBI taxonomy): Eukaryota > Metazoa > Chordata > Mammalia > Carnivora > Phocidae > Neomonachus > Neomonachus schauinslandi. Next base: position 53,613,256 of record NC_058404.1, on the reverse strand, counting down.
TTGCATCCGTGTTCATCAGGGATATTGGTCTGTAATTCTCCTTTTTGGCGGGATCTTTGTCTGGTTTTGGAATCAAGATAATGATGGCCTCATAGAACGAGTTTGGAAGTTTTCCTTCCCTTTCTATTTTTTGAAACAGCTTCAGAAGAATAGGTATTAATTCTTCTTTAAATGTTTGGTAGAATTCTCCTGGGAAGCCATCTGGTCCTATTCTTGTTTGTTGGGAGATGTTTGATTACTCCTTCAATTTCCTCACTGGTTATTTGTCTGTTCAGATTTTCTACCTCTTCCTGTTTCAGTCTTATAGTTTATAAGTTTCCCAGAATGCATCCATTTCTTCCAGATTGCCTAATTTGTTGGCATATATTGCTGATAATATGTTTTAACAATTGTCTGTATTTCCTTGGTATTGGTCATGATCTCTCCCTTTTCATTCACGGTTTTATTAATTTGGGTCCTTTCTCTTTTCTTTTGGATAAATCTGGCCAGAGGTTTATAGATCTTATTAATTCTTTCAAAGAACCAACTTGTAGATTTTTGATCTGTTCTACTGTTCTTCTTGTTTCTATTTCATTGATTTCTGCTCTGATCTTTATTTTTCTTCTCCTGCTTGGTTTAGGCTTTATTTGCTGTTCTTTCTCCAGGACCTTTAGGTGTAATGTTAGCTTGTGTATTTGAGACTTCTCTAATTTTTTGAGAAAGGTTTGTATTGCTATGTACTTTCCTCTTAGGACCACCTTTCCTGTATCCCAGAGGTTTTGAACTGATGTGTTTTCATTTTCATTTGTTTCCATGAAATTTTTAAGCTCTTCTTTAATTTCCCAGTTTACCTATTCATTCTTTAGTAGGATGCTCTTTAACCTCCAAGTGTCTGTGTTCTTTCCAAATTTCCGCTTGTGATTGAGTTCCAGTTTAAAAGCATTGTGGTCTGAAAAAATGCAGGGGAAAATTGCAATCTTTTGTTATCATTTGAGACCTGATTTGTGACCCAGTATGTGATCTATTCTGGAGAAAGTTCCCTGTGTACTCAAGAAGAATGAGTATTCTGTTGATTCAAGATGGAATGTTCTGTATATACCTGCAAAGTCCATCTGGTCCAGTGTGTCATTCAAAGCTCTTGTTTCTTTGTTGATCTTTTGCTTAGATGATTTGTTTATTGCTGTGAGTGGGATGTTAAAGTTCTCTACCATTAATGTATTATTATCAATATATATTTCTTTACTTTGGTTATTAATTGGTTTATATAATTGGCTGCTCCCAAGTTGGGAGCATAGATATTGGCAATTTTTAGATCTTCTTATTGGATAGACCCTTTAAGTATGATATAGTGTCCCTCTACATTGCTTACTACAATCTTTGGTTTAAAATCTAATTTGTCTGATATGAGGATTGTTACCCCAGATTTCTTTTGAGGTCCATTAGTGTGGTAAATGGTTCTCTACCCCCTCACTTTCAGTCTGGAGGTGTCTTCAGTCTAAAATGAGTCTCCTATAGACAGAATATGGATGGCTTTTGCTTTTTTATCCAATCTGATACCCTGTGTCTTTTGGTTGGAGCATTCAGCCCATTTACATTCAGAGTAACTATTGAAAGATATGAATTTAGTGCCATTATATTGGCTGTAAAGTCCCTGTTTCTGTAGATTGTTTCTGTTACTTTCTGGTCTATGTTACTCTTGAGGTCTCTCTTTGCTTACAGAATCCCTCTTAATATTTTTTGCAGGGCTGGCTTGGTGGTCACATATTCTTTCAGTTTCCGTCTGTCCTGGAAGCTCTTTATCTCTTCTTCCTTTCTGAATGACAGCCTTGCTGGATAAAGTATTCACGGCAGCATGTTCTTCCCATTTAGTACTCTGAATATTACTTGCCAGCCCTTTCTGGCTTCCCAGGTTTCTGTGGATAGGTCTGATATTATTCTGATGTTCCTCCCTCCATATGTAAAGAACCTCCTCTCCCTAGCTGCTCTCAGGATAGCTTTTTTGGCTCTAAGATTTATAAGCTTCACTATTATATGTCAGAGTGTTGCTCTATTTTTATTGATTTTGGGAGGTGTCCTCTCTGCCTCTTGGACATATATGCTTGCTCCTTCCCCAGATTAGGGAAGTTCTCAGCCATGATTTGCTCAAAAATACCTTCTAGCCCTCTCTCTCTCTCTCTCCATCCCCTCTTGGATCCTGATAATATGGACATTGGTTCATTTCAAGGCATCATTAAATTCTCGAAGCCTTTCTTCATAGGCTATTTGTTGTCTTTCTCTCTTTTCCTCAGTTTCCTTCCTTTCCATCCGCCTGTCCTCTAGAGCACTTATTCTCTCTTCTACCTCATTGACCTTACCTGTTAGAGCATACAATTTAGACTGCATCTCATTCATAGCATTTTTAAGTTTGGCCTGATTAGATCTCATTTCTGCATCTGGCTGCAATACAGATTCTGTATTGTCATTTATGCTTTTTTCAAGCCTAGCTATTAACTTTATAATTGCTATCCTGAATTCCCTCTCTGACATCTTATTTATATCCATATTGATTAGCTCTGTGGCAGAGAACATTGCCTCTGGTTCTTTTCTTTCTGGTGAGTTCCTCCTTCTAGTCATTCTGCCCAGAGAAGGATGGGTAAGCAAATGAACTGAGTCCAAAATATCAACAACAACCCAAGCAAAATGCACCCTAGAAAAAAATCTGAAGTGGTCGGAAGCCATCACATAAAAGCACACATAGCCAAAATGCAAAAAAAACTATATATAAAAAGGGGGGGAGGGGAGAGACACTATAATTTCACAGGGTAGACAAAGCAGGGTGGTCCACATGTTCCTGATTAAATTTTGGTCTGTGTGTTAGAAGACACTACATCCCAAAATTGCAAAGAAAGCAAAATTTATATTTATATGAAAAATAAAATTGAATAGAGAGAAAAAAAGGACCGAGTGAAACATGTATCTTTAAAATGTAGATGGGAAAAAATAAAAGTTAAAAAGAGACTTAAAAACACAAACTGGTAAAATAAGTATCTGGTTGAAAGGGGAAAATGTAAAGAAAAAGAAAAAAGAAATGGAAAATTTTAGACTGAAGGATAAATGAGTTATGAGGACACACCTGGAGCTCAATATACTGTTTTCGCCTGGTGCTGGAGTCTTACAGTCTCCTGGGATCTATACGCTTGTCACTCACCTGTTCTTCTAGTCTGTCTTCTGGAGGAGGGGACTGCTTTGCTGCTTTTTGGGTATCTTTGCCTGGGCAGAGTTGCCCCTCCCCTTGTCAGGGGGATGGGCTTAATGTAATCTGGTCCTCTGTGTGGCTTTTGTTCCCTGGTGGCTTTCCGTGCCTCTTCAGAGGGTCAGAGCAAAAACGGCCATGACTCGATCTCCAGCCCAGAGCAAAAAATTGCAATACCCCCTTCAATAAACTCTCCAGGTCAAACCATCTACACTTCTGCACCAACCTTCACAGACTCCCGTGGTTCATACCCACTGCAATTTTCCCGGGGGGTGTCCCCGAGACCCGTGCCTCTCTGTGGTTTGTGTCTTTGGTACTGTGAGCATTTGTGGGCTCATGCCCACACCCTGCTCCACTGCTCCCAGGTCACAGCTGGGTGCTGCCCTACTGTCCTTTCTGGGGACACTGCCACCCTGAGAGCTGTTGCCCAGTCGTGGGCGGAGACGTTTTGTCCCTCCCAGGGGATGTTCCAGTCTTTTTCCAGGTGCTCACTCAAAAAGCAGTCTCCCTATGGTGACCAGAGCTGAGAGTCCCTCCTGGGCTGACTGACCATAAGCAGTTTTTCTGCTCCACTGCTTGGGCACTCTATCAGTTCAGACACCCCCATTCTTTCTGTGTCTCTTGCGATCCTGAGACCACAATGACCCACCAAGAATTCTGCCTTTTCCATCCCCTGTGCCCCTTTCAGAAAGGGAAGTGTCTCACCGGACCAAATTTCTAAGGGTTCCAATTTTGCGCTCTGGTTTTATATCACATTCCGGTATCAGCTTATGGAGGCTCCCTACCCCCTTGGTTTATCTTCTGATATTTTCCCACAGATTCACAACTCCGAACCTCCTACCTTTCAAAAAGCAGTCGCTTTTCTGCTTGTAGATTTCCAGATACATTTTCTTACATCTCAGGCTGAATTCATGGGTGTTCAGAATGGTTTGATAGATAATCCAGGTACATTCAAGGAACCAGATGAAATGAGGTCCTCTACTCTTCCTCCATCTGCCTCCTCCTCCTGACAAAACCATTTTTGACCGAAAACATTATACCTGTCCTAGTGGCATTTTGCAAATGGAAGAATGGTGACTTTGGCACCCGTTTGCCTCATGAGCTTGCAATTATTTTTGTAAAGAAAGCTTATGGTATTGACATTGGCATGACCTATGTTGGAGTAATATGTAATATGCTCTGAATTGTGGAGTCATTAGTTTCATACAAGAAAACTTGCATGATTTTGCATTTACAGTGTCACATGAGGTGGGTCATTCTCTGGGTATGCTACATGGTGATGACACTTGTCAATGTGGGAATGAGAGGTCATGTTTTCACAGAGAGTGACAACAACTAAACTCAACAACCACGATTATGCTAAGTATTGAACACTGGTAGAAACAAAGTGTTTGTACACTTCAACAACTCCAGACAGAATCTTCAGGTATACACGCTGTGGGAACCATGTGGATGAAGAGGGAGAAGAGTGTGACCATGGCTCTTTAAATGCGTGTACAAAAGATCCATGCTGTCAGTCAAACTGCACTTTGAGTCCTGGAGCTACTTGTGCTTTTAGGTTTGTTGCAAAGACCTCAAGATCATGCCTTCAGGTGACCTGTGTAGAGAACAGGCAAATGAATATGACCTTCCTGAGTGGTGCGATGGGAAATCTATCAGGGTCCAGAAGATGTGTATGTGCAAGGTGGAGTCGAATGTACAGGAGATAGATATCACTATGAAAAGAGATGCAATATTCGTGATGAACAGTGAGGAGAATGTTTGGCAAAGAGGCCAAGAGTGCAAATCAGAGTTGCCATAAGTACGGAACATCCAAGGTGACCATTGGGGTAACTGTGGTATAAATGGTCCTACATCTGTACAATGTAACATATCAGATATCCTGTGTGGGAAGGTTCAGTGTCAGAATGTGACAGAAATTCCCCTTCTGAGCGATCATTCTTTTCTTTAATACTTATTTATTTATTTCAGAGAGAGAGAGAGAGAGAAAGAGAGAGCACAGCTGGGTGGGGGGGGCAAAAGGGGAGGGAGACAAGCAGACTCCTTGCTGAGTGGGGAGCTTGAAGCTGGCCTCAATTCCAGAACTCTGAGATCATGACCTGAGCTGAAATCAAGAGTCAGAGGCTTCACTGACTGAGCCATCCAGGGGGCCCTGCTGAGCGATCGTTCTACTGTGCATTCTGTTCACCTTAATGGCATCACATGCTGGGGTACAGACTACCACGCTGGGATATTCATACCTGACATTGGTGCAGTGATAGATGGTAGAGAGTGTGGTGCAGAGCATATTTACATCCAAAGGAAGTGTATCCATATGTCACATTTGGCAAGAGCTTACTCACCCGAGACCTGCAATATGAACAGGGTGTGCAACAACAGACTGCCATTGCAAGGATGAGTGGAACCCTGCTGACTGTGGTGAAGAAGGTTATGGAGGTAGTATAGATAGTGGACAGCCCCTCACAAGAAGAAGAACAAGATGTAAAAGAAGTTTTACATGATACTACCTGGGATAATTCTGTTTTGCTTCTTATGTGGTTTATTACTTTTGCTTTTTCTAAGAAAGGAAGAAAAGGATGAGAAAAAAGAGGAGAATGTTCCACTTGTTCCAACTTTACTAGAGAAACAAAACAGAAAGCTCCACCTGTACCAACAAAATCTTCATGATTTTTTATCATAGGGGATCATAAATATTAACCATTAAAAATTAGCAAAATATATATTCCCACCATGTTTCTACTTATTTAGGCAATTTTAGTGGTTAGTTTTTCATGGAATTAATCTCTTTATGTTTCTAAGCAAAGGCATACCTCATGGATGGTCTGTGTGTGTGTGTGTTTAATTTGCTGTCTCTCACTTACAAACCTCCTTTCTCTTTGTACTCTACTTTGTCACACAGGGAATGAGAACCCACAAATTGCATTTCTTCTTTGACGGACTTCTCCCTATATGCCAACTTGGGGGGGGACTCGAGGCACTCCGGAAACCTGGGAAATTTTTTGATTGGTCTACATGTCAGTGTTGCTTCATTAACAATTTTCACCTTGACATCAACAGTAACTTTCTTTCGGTACAATATTTATATAGATATATAGATGATACAAAGATGGTAGATAGATGATAATGAGATATTAGAATGTGTGTGTCTGTGTGTGTGTATACAAATTGCACAAATGCAATTTTCAGAACCAACTGATAATTATCAGAAATAGAGATATTAGCACCATTATCAAGTGTCCTTCCTTGCAGTTCTAGACCCCAGGCCTCTGAAGCCTCCACCAAATCCCTGAGGCTCAGCATCATTTTGGCCAACCCTCTCTCCAGAGGTCAGAGTCTCAGATCCATGGGATCTACTCCAAGGGTGTGGGTTCCAATAAGCACACCTCTTTCCTTTGATCTCCAGTCTTCAGTGCAATAGCTACACTTCCTGTTAGGAAAGCATGGCTTCTCAGAGGAGGGCTTTGCTTGTTGTTCCTGAACTCTGACTGATAGAGTACTGATCTTGGGATAATGGAGAACACTGGAAGGAGTCTGACATCAGAAGCTTTTGAATTTTCCACACCACTGCCTTTACCATCTTGGGGACATATTTTGTACTTAGATAGAATTACTTCAAAATCTTAAAAGAGAGGAAAATGGTACTTGCCACTCAACCCTTGGTAAATTCACTTGTAAAATAAGTTAAAGAAGATATGTACAATTCCATATAGGATATCTAAGTCTTAGCAGACCATATGTCTTCTGCAAAGAAAAAAATTAGAAATCCCAATTTTATTTTAAGAACCATATTTTAAGGACATCAGAAAGCTGAAGAAGTAATATGGAATAGATGAACTAAAATTTCAAGCAGGGTAAAATAATTCTGAAAAGGGCTGAATCTTGCCAACCATTTTTTCCTCTGAGCATATGCTGACGGCAAGTGTGAATTGAGCCTTAGGCTGGGCCCAGGTGGAGGACCTCTGCTGAGGGAAAGAGAAATCCCCAGTTTCTTAGTTACACAGGGTTAGATAGACTCTAAACATTAGACATTGAGGGCCTTTAATTCACAATTGGATTTCTCCAAGTCACAACTGCTTAATTTGAGAGCTCTGTGGGATGCTGGTGAGTTCCTCTTTGAAATTTCTCAAAGGTATTGATCTCCAAAATCATTTTATATTTTGAACACAAGACATAGTGAGAGGAGGCTTATCTCAAGCACATGTTCTCAATCTCCATAACACATTTATCTGATTTTGTTGTTGCATGTGGCAAAAGGTTGGAAGCTGGGTTGAGAACCTATCCGTGATAGAGCCCGACCACCCATAAGCTTCAGAGCTGTGAGAATAGTCATATAAACTCACAGTTCAAAGCCCAGCAAACCCAAGCCTGAACAACATAAGGAAAGGAGAATTAGCCCAGGATTTACTAAGAGCCAATCACCTCGGACCTGGCACAATGCATGATTAGCTTATCTTCTAACAGAGGAATAAGAGAAAACCCTGGAGGAGTCACCTAAGGCTGCTATAGTTTTATACACAATTCCTGCACACAGTAAAATTATCATACATGCTAAGAATCACAATTCATGATTTATTACTAAGAGAAGAAAAAAGGAAGGAAAGAAAAGAGGGAGGAACTAGAAGTATGATCTAGATGGTGGAAAAAGAACACATGAAAAAAAAGAAAAAACAACTATGATTACTACACTTAAAATGGAATAAAAATATACAAAATATAAGAATGAATATAGAATATCCTTAGTAAGTTGGAATCTATACAAATTTCAACTGGGTATTGTAGAACTAAAAAGTACAATACATAATAGGTAATTCAGTGGATGGCTTGAACAGTAGTTTGGACATACCAGATTATAGAATTACTCATCCAGAAAAAGTCAGTGGAAAAATCCCCACACTGCTGTATGCAGAAAAATAAAAGCAAAATATAAGAGCTTAAGAAATATATGGAAAATATAAAAAGTTCTAGCACCCTTAATACTGGAACCCTAGAAAAACTAGAAAGAGAGATGTGAATAGAAATGATATTCAACAGCTGTCGGCAATTTTTAAAAAAATGAAGACATTGCTTCATAGTGGGTCACTTATTTCTGAGAAACATGGTCAATTTTTCTTTCTTTTGTTTTTTTTTTTCTTTTCTTTAGTTGGTGAGATTCATCTATCTTCAAAGTGTTGATTCTTTACTACATCTGCTGAAATCTGCTGATCTCTTCTACTAATTTTTTTATGTTATTTGCTTTAGCTCAAGATTTTCTATTTGTTTTTTATCTATGCCTTCTGATCTCTCTTCAAATATATGGCTTATGCTAGAACACATGTTTAATTACAGCAGGTAGAGATTTTGTCTGTTTTAGTCCATAGAATATTTTTAAACAATCTCATTTAAAAAAATGAGATTGTTTAAAAATAAAAATGCAAAACTAAACAAAATGGTGAAATCAAATAAGAAAGTAATTTTAGGTAATGAAAATGAATCTAATTATGGATATATAATGAGAAGTATACTGAGTGCACAAGGAAGAAGCTGGATACTTAAAAGTAAAAGCTATGCACCGTGTGTTGTATTTAAGTGAGAAATCACTAAATCCTAACCTGAAACTAATATTACACCGTGTTAACTGGAATTTAATAAAAACTTGGAAGAAAAATATATATATACATACATATATAATGTGGGTGAAATAGTGTGACCAAATTTAATAATAATAACAATGATAACAATCATAATGTAAAAGCCATGCTCATTTAAAGCAGAAGCTCTTCTTTAATTAATAGCACCAATATTTTGAAATAAAAAAAAGAGGTTGACAGGTTGACTTGGGAAAGCAATTTAGTATAAAATATAACTTCTCTAGTGATGTGTATATCATTTAAATTCTGCTGAATTACAGGCAATGATGGCCTATTATTCCAGCAATTAATAAATCTTATTTACTCTAAACTCAGTAATATTAATAAGTCATTCTTTGTACCACCAGTCAGCATGACTGATTTTCAGGCAACTGAGTAACATAGTTACATAATGGAAACTTAGAAAACATGAGAGAGAAAAGGAAGGTACAGTATTTAGAATGACTATGATCAAGACTATAACTACTAAGAAAAATTTTAAATGGAGATTTGATAACAATCCCACTTATCTGACTTATGGAGATGCTACTTCAAAACACAACTGCCTGACCAATATTTTGACCTGAACTTTTTCATTAGTAGTTATACTAACCAAATTATAAGAAGAAAAAGAGTTATGAATTTTCATTTTCCTTTTTGACAAATTGATTCAATTCCTCCGGAGGTGAAGCATATATTTCCTTGAGTGATGTAAATTTGATATGTGACTTAGTAACCTCTTTAATAGATTTTATTTATTTTTATAGTATTAATCTTGTGACTCTCATTTCACTGGGCCAGAATTCTGTATTTAAATATACTACCTAATTTTCAAATATACTACCTAGTTTTCCTTTGAATACTAGAACACTGATTTCTTAAGATAAATTGGTATAAAATTTGTGGACTAAGGTCAAAACATAGCTGTGCTACTCTGTATTGCCATCCACCTGGTCCCCTTTGTCAGTCAGTTATCCTGAATAAAACTCTGCATCAACTGTAGGGACTCACCTGCTTCCTATTGTGGCCTCAAAGTACCTTCTCAGTAGGGAGCACAGTTTCTCCTCCCCCACCTTCTAACAGGGACTGTTAAGAAATAATGACCTCTGATGAGGCAAAAAGAAATCCCCAGTGTCTCAGTTACTACACAGGGTTAGATAGACTCTAAACATTGACATCAAGGGCTCTAATTCACTATCAGATTTCCCCAAGTCACAAGAGCTTAATCTGAGAGCTCTGTGGGATGCTGGTGAGCTCCTCTTTGAAATTTCTCAAAGGCATCTATCCCAAAAATCATGTTATATTTTGAACAGAAGTCATAGTAGAAGGAGGCTTATCTCAAGACGTGATCTCTCTCCCCGTAATACATGTATCTGGTTTTGATGTTGCACGTGGCAGAGGGAGAGGCTGGGTTGTGAACTTTTCGGTGGTAGAGCCCAGCCATCCATAAGCTTGCAGAGCTGTGAAAAGAGAGTCGCATAGACTCACAATTGAAAGCCCAGCAAGCCCATGCCTGAACAACACAAGGAAAGGAGAATAAGCCCAAGATTTACTAAAAGCCACTCACCTTTGACCTGGCACAACCTACGATTAGATACAGGTAATTAGCTCCTCAGCCTATCTTCCTAACAGAGGAAAGAGAGAAAACTCCGGGGTCACCTGGAGCTGCTATGGTTGTCTTATACACAATGCCTGCACACAATAAAAATTACCATACATGCGAAGAATCACAACTCGTGACTTCTTACTGAGAGAAGAAAAAAAGGAAGGAAAGAAAAGAGGGAGGAACTGTACATAAGACCCAGATGGTGGAGCAAAAGTACATGAAAAACAAACAAACAAACAAAAAACAACAATGATTATACATTTAAAATGGAAGAAAAATATACAAAATATAAGAACAAATGTAGACTATGCTCAGTATGTTGGAATCTATACAGAAATTTCAAGTAGCTATTGTAGAACTAAAAAGTACAATTCATAATAGGTAATTCAGTGGATGGCTTGAACAGTAGTTATACATATCAGATTACAGAATTACTCACCTGGAAAAGGTCAGTGGAAAAATCCCCACACTGCTGTATGCAGAAAAATAAAGGCAAAATATAAAAGCCTAAGAAATACATGGAATATATAAAAAGTTCTAACATCCCTAATATTGGAACCCAGAAAAAGTAGCAAGAGAGAGGTGAATAGAAGTGATATTTAACAGCTCTTTGTTGGCAACTTTTTAAAAAAGGAAGACATTGTTTCACTGTGGGTCACTTATTTCTCAGAGGCCTGGTCAATTTCTCTTTCTCTTTTTTTCTTTTCTTTAGTTTGTGAGATTCTTAATAACCTATCTTCAAAGCATTCTTTCTTCTGCTTGCTGAAGTCTGCTGATCTCTTCTAATAATTTTTGATATTATTTATTTCAGCTCGAGGTTTTCACTTGTTTCTTCTTATCTATGCATTTTGACTTCTCTTCAAATATATGGCTTATGCTAGGACACATGTTTAATTAGAGTAGGTGGAGATTTTGTCTGTTTTAGTCCATAGAAAGTTTTCAAACATAAAAAATGAAATTAAAAATCAAATGGAAAAACTAAATAAAATGGTGAAATCAATTAGGGAAGTCATTTTACAAAATGAAAGTGAACCTAACTATAGATATGTAATGGGAAGTACACTAAGCCAATACACAAGGAAGAAGCTGGAGACTTAAAATTAAAAGCCAGGGCACGTGAGCGGCTCAGATGGTTGAGCTTCTGACTCATGATCTCAGCTCAGGGCTTGATATCAGCATCATGAGTTCAAGCCCCTGGTTGAGCTGCACGCTTGGGGTGGAGCTTACTGAAAAATAACAAATAATTAAAAAATAATTAAAATCCATGCACCAGGTGTTTTTTTGTAAGTGATGAAGCATTAAATCCTATACCTGTTAACTAACTGGAATTTCAGTAAAAACTTGGAAGAAAAACAAACAAATAAATACATATGGTGGGTGAAATAGTGTGACCAATAATAATAATAATAAAGTAAAAGCCATGCTCATTCAGCAGGAGCTTTTCCTTAATTAATAGCACCAATATTTTGAAATAAAAAAAGAGGTTGACAGGTTGACTTGGGAAAACAATTTAGTGTAAAATGTAATTTCTCTAGTGATATGTATATCATTTAAATTTTGTTGAACTACGGGCAATGATTACCTATTATTCCAGCAATTAATAAATCTTATTTACTCTAAATTCAATAACATTAATAAGTCATTCTTTGTACCACTAGTCAGCAACAACTTTCAGGCAACTGAGTAACACAGTTACATAATGGAAACTTAGAAAACACGAGAGAGAAAAGGAAAGTACAGTATTTAGAATGATTATGATCAAGAGTATCAATGCTAAGAAAAATTTTATATGGCGATTTGATAACAATCTCACTGTTTGACTTATGGAGATGCTTACTTCAAAACAAAACTGCCTAACCAATATTTTGACCTGAACTTTTTCATTAGTTGTTATACTAACCAAATAATAAGAACAGAATTGTGAATTTTCCTTTTCCTTTTTGAGACATCGATTCAATTCCTCTAGAGGTGGTGCATATATTTCCTTGAGTGATGTAACTTTGGTGTGTGACTTAGTAACATCTTTAATGGATTTTATTTACTTTTACAGTGTTAATCTTATCCCTATCATTTCACTGGCTAGAATTCTATGCTTAAATATACTACCTAGTGGGCGCCTGGGTGGCTCAGATGGTTAAGCGTCTGCCTTCGGCTCAGGTCATGATCCTAGGGTCCTGGGATCGAGTCCCGCATCGGGCTCCCTGCTCGGCGGGGAGCCTGCTTCTCCCTCTGCCTCTGCCTCTCTCTCTCTCTGCCTCTCATGAATAAATAAATAAAACATTTAAAAAAATATATACTACCTAATATTCAAAGGAACCTATGAACACTGATTTCTTAGGACAAATTGTCATATTCATATTATAGCAAAATCCACATTTTTCAGATCTTTTTAGGATTAGTTTAACACATAATTATAAAAAATCATACAAAATTTATCAATGGGTATGCATAATAAAATGATAGCTAAGAAATGATAGAGTTTAGGTTAGATCACTGGGTTATATTACATCAGAAAAAGCAGTAAATATTAAAAAGCTAAGTATATAACCAAGAAATTAGAAAATAAACCACTGAAGATACACAAACATAGAAAAGGACATGAATTAAAGTGCTATAGGAGTGTTGACAATACTGCCTCCATCTTTGGCCCTCCATCTTGTTCTTGTCCTCTCTTGGGGCTACATGTTCCAGGCCCCTTGGAGATTAATACACACGTACCTTAGAAAAGGCCTGCCCAGGCTGTGATCGGGAAAGGCTTGCTCTGGCCCTCCATAAATTTGTTAAAGATAACACAGTTTCTTGCCTTCCTGACTCACAGATGGTGCCCCAAGATCTAATGCAAGGTCAGCTATCAATTAGGTGCATGTGAACCCTTTGATCTCATTACAATGCCTTCTGCATGTCCCCTTGCTCTATAAAATCTGTGGACTAAGGTCCAAACATAGCTGTGCTACTCTGTATTGCCATCCACCTGGTCCCCTCTGTCAGTCAGTTATCCTGAATAAAACTCTGCATCAACTGTAGGGACTCACCTGCTTCGTGTTGTGGTCTCAAAGTGCCTTCTCAGTAGGGAGGACACTTTCTCCTCCCCCACCTTCTAACAGGGACTGTTAAGAATTAACAGCTTTTAGAGTATGAAAATCTTTGGAGATATTAAGGAAAAGTGAAAGACAAAGATGAAAAACTATAGGGCAAAAAATGAAGATAAGACAACAGATCCAAGGGAGAGTAATACAATGTTGAAAATAATATGGAAACTTAACATGAGTAAATTTTAAATGTTGAGTGGACGTTTTTTGAAAATGTGACAAACACAGAAATCAATTTTGAACACTGAACATGTTATAATATATAAAGGAATTGGATTATTAGTATAAAATCTACCCACACCAAAACCAGCAGCCGCAGTAGGGTTTAGACATGTCTCCAAATATGCAAAGATTTAAAAAAATCCAGATTCAATGAGAATACTTCATATTACTATGTATGACATCATATACCACTTTTTGTAAAACTAGCATAACAGAGTGAAACAATCATATAAGGATAGTATGAAAAAAATAAACTTGAAGGGAAAAGTAATTTCTGAGCCTACATAGTACTACAAGATAAATAAAGGTTAAGGGTTATTTTCTTCCCAAGGCAGTCATGAGTACAAAACTATAAAATATGAAACAGCGGTCTGATTCCCTATGTTTTTACCACCTTAATCGAGTAAATTTTGTTTATATACTTATTTATTTATGAATTTAGGTAACCTTTTTTTAAAAATAGTTGCAGATGTATAAAACTTCCATAAATACTTCAGAGAGTTTTGGTAAATCAAATTCTGCACTCAGTTTCTCCTATTGTTAAATCTTACCTTGCTATCATACCTTTGTCACCAATAATGAGAAAATGTTTACACATTAGTATTAACTAATGTCCACACTTGTTCCAAATTTCTTTCATTTGTATCTAATGTTTTTTTATTTTTTCCTCAGGTTTATGATAGTTCTTTATTCTGATTTTTATTTCGTTTTTTTAAAATTTTTTATTTTTTTAATTAACATATTGTTGGGTTTAATGTAGAGCGTGAAATCAGCCATAATACCTAGCTTGCTAAAATGTAACACGGAGGCTGTTGGCTGTGAGGGAAGGTTTAGGAGAAGGGCATAGGCCTTTGGAATGCCGAGGCCTACGTGACCATGTGATATTAGCAATCACCTTGTGGCACATGTAGTCTTTTTCAGATTGCTCTGTGTAATATCATTCCCCTCCTCCATTTCCATACTGAATTATTTGGAAAGAAGTCACTATCTGTAGCACACAGTAAAGAAGTGGGAGTTAAGGACAGAGGGTTGGCATAGAGTATTTGGAATTCTTCTGCTTTGAAAGCTGTTCTCTTCTCCCTCATTTACTTCTCTCTTGAGTCCTTTATGTGTATCAGTATGGGCTGACGTTTATTTTACAATATGTTGTAAATGTACAATATGTTCAGGTTTGACCTTTGAGAGGACTTTCAGTTAGTTCCTCTGTCCCTTCGACATTCTTTTTGACTTTTAGGAACTTCCCCATGTTCTGGCGTTACAAGAAGTTCCAAGCTCATATTGCATATTTAAAGCAAAGAGTCAAACATTATTGATTAACAGATAGCATGGGTGTTTTCACAGGAAATCCCAAGGGCTCCTTAAAACACACACACAAAGTAAAACGCTTATTTAGTCAGTGGTGGGGCACTATGTAAATTTACAAAGCGAATTATATTTTTATACCAGCACCAGTTAGTTAGAAAATAAATTACATGCACAATTATATGCACAATATAAAAACACCATAGGTATTTAACCAACTGTATGCAATACCTTTCTCCTGGGAACAATAAGGCATTACTGAAATATCTTTAAAAAGAACTAGATAAATGAAGATCTATATCATGTTCATGGATAAAAAGACTCAATATTTCTAAGATAACTATTCTTCCCAAATTGAGGTATAGATTCAATGCAAGCCTCATCACAATTCAATCAGGCTGTGTGTGTGTGTGTGGTAGGGTGAGTGGTAGGCTGATTTTAAAATTTATGTGGAATTTCAAAGTATCTACAATATCCACAGCAATCTTTGCAAAGTAAAACGTTGCTATAGTAATGTTGCTATAGTAACACTACCTGTTTTCACACTTGCTGCAATGCTTCAGTAATCAAGACAAGAGAGTACTGGTATAATGTTCAACAGCTAGATCAATGAACAACGTAATGACTCTGGAAATAGGACAATATTTATATGGTCATTCATTTTTCAGTAACAAAAAATGGAGGAAATGAAAGTCTTTTAAAGAGATGGTATTGAAATACATGTATATCTCTATAGAATAAAATGGACCTTAACTTCTACTGTATAACATACTAAAGACATTTGAGATAGGCTGTGGACCTGAGTGAAAAACAAAGCTCATAAAAGTTTAGCAAAAAACATGGGAAAATATCTTCATGATGGGAGCACACAAAGATTTCATAAACTACAGAAAAGAAAACATGAAAAATTGATAAATAAGGCTCATCAAAAATAAAAATTTCTCACTACACAAAGCCACTGCTAAGAAAATGAAACAGAATGGCTATAATTTACAATATTAACAAAAACGTGGAGTCACCAGAACTTTCAACCATTATTAGTGGGAAAGTGAAAATGGTATAAATACTATAGGAAAAGATTTGGCTACTTCTCTCTAAAACTATGATCTAGAGTTTCCTCTCATGTTATGTTCATAGCAATTGAGTTAAATGAATTTTTAAAAAATGCTTAGTTATGATGTTGTGAGAATAAAATAAGGAAAATAAATTAGTCCTGTACAGTCCTTTTCAAAATTTCCGAGATATGCTTTAATTTAAAAAACAAATATATGTTTGAAAGCTCTTGACTATTTAAAACCATCTTAGAGCTAAACCTACATTTTGATATTTAATAATAAAGTACATGCAAATTCATGCAGATAGATAGCACAATTAAATTTCCTGTCATTAAGGAGGATACGTATTGAATGGACACTGGGTGATACACGCAAACATTGAATCATGGAACACTACATCAAAAACTAATGATGTAATGTATGGTGACTAACATGACATAATGAAATAAAAACAATGAAGAAACACATGCAAATTAAAGCACAGTAAAATTCTATTTTTTTTTTTTCCTTTAAAAAAGAAAAATAACCGCTGGGCAAAGTCAGGAGTCTGTCTCCCACTTCTGGCGTCAACTTAAGGCTCTGTGCCCATTTGTCCTGATTTCCGGCTTTAGGCCAACTGTCTGTGCCCAGTGACATGGGCTTTATGGTTTGCCTGGTCTCCACTTTGATCTATTTGTTGTTCAGACCTCCTGGCTTGTATGTTAGTCCGCCTTATCATCAGCCCCAGGGCTATGGCCTTTGATTTACAGTTTACAGTAATGAACTGATTTGGAGTTCGAATCAGGTGTGAAGAAGCCTCCTGATCCAGTCATCTATGCTCCTTTGATGTAAATCTTGGCAACTAAGGTCTATTTATTCCCCTATTGACTAAGTGTGCTAGAACACTAGCCAAATGAAATTAATTCTATAATCCTAAATTCTGTCTAAAAAGCAAAAATACTACCCTGCCTTTTATCTTTTCAAGGAATTAAAAAAATAAATGTCTACTATTTCTACTAATAAATAAATAAATAATAATTAAATAAATTTCCTGTCAAACTCATGCCCACAATATTCAGATAAGCTATATTTATAATAGAACACATGCAAAGGCTAAAAGACATTGGCTAAAACTTGAGTTTTTCCTTTTATTCTTCCTTACCTAAAATTAGGAAATCTCTACAAACTTATAAAATTTCTTAAATCAAAACTAAATCTCTAAATATTTATAAAAACCAAAGTAAAATCACTGGAGTAATTAATTACAACTCTTCATATCCGAATCAGAAATCCTTTTCCAGAAATTGTCATAAGGATGTTTATTATTCGCAAGTAAATGGAGAAAGATAAGTAACAGCAAAGTAAAATAGTGGATTCTCATAAGAGGCTAGTTTGTTGTTGGTGTTGCTAGATAAAATAGGTCATAAATCCTACTGATCTGAACAGAGCTTTTACATTTAACAGGATATTGTTCTATTTAGAACTAACCTGAATTACCATTACTTACTTTATTACAGCTTTCTAAATCTTCGAATGCTATTACTAAATAAAGCTTTATATTATGAACTGTACTGTGAAAAACATAGTTTTTAAGAAGTAACTTTTCTCATCCTTGCTTTAATATATTTAAATAAGGCATCACCAAATATGCTTTATTTTTTAAAATACCACTCTTCAAAATGTTTTTAACCCAACCAATAATAGTTGTGAGTTAATATGAGGATTTTTCTTATCTGGTATTTCATTAAGGATTATACCTTAATATTTCAAACTGATATTTAAAAAAAAGAAAATCCCAGTGCATTAAATGATGGCATATTCTATTCCTACACTCACTAATTACTTACTTCCTTTCTCTTTTTTATATCTTGGACATAAACTAAATGTTTTAGGTAGGTAATTATATATATATATGGTATAATATTAATATTACATATTAGTACATATGTATTTATATACTTCCATCAAGACTCAGTAAGTTAATGAATTCAAAACTTTGTAATTAAATTAATTTTTGGTATATTTAAAAATTGGTTAACTTAAGTTGGAAATTTCAAAACCTGGAAAATTAAAAATTATTTAAATATTATTGGAAAAGAATTTTCATAAAAGTATTTTATTTGGTAACATTTTCCAAGTATTTCATTTTCCCTTTTAAATTAGCAACAGTAAATTAACAAAATCACTGTGAAGAATTCACATTAAATTGATTTACTCAAAGCATTAAAGAGGTAAATCTCAAAAGTTGATGGTTTGGGCTCACTTCAGCAACACATGGCTAAAAGTGGAAGAATATTGAGAAGTTGAGCATGGCTCCTTTTCCGGGATGACACACAAATTCATGAAGCATTCCTTATTAAACGAACAAAAGAGTTCATGATTCATCTGCTTCTTCCTATCTAAATGATGTAAGAGGGCAATATCCTAACTTCAGCTACCCTGAAGAGAAATCAAATGACTTGAGAAATGAACATTTAAAATTGAATTTTTAAATCAAATATACTGGAACAATTTCCAGTAAAATAAATTAGACCAATATTGGGAACATTTGGAACCTACTTATCAATTCTTCAAAGTATCTTCTAACAAGCAACTATTGCTGCATTTCTGCCACTTACCACAGAAATCCACCAAGGACTAACAAAATAACACTGCCAAAGTACTTGCCATTGACAAAAATAAATCTCCCCCTTGTCTCTATTAGCATTATATTGTAAACAAGGGGGATGCACATGAAAACACAGAGCCAAACCATTAAAAAAAAATTAAAAACCTACTGAGAACTGGCATTCTAAATCTACACTAGATACTTTATTTCAGTATTCCCTGGCACTGTTGGAATATTTATTTTATTAAAGCATTTTAAAATTTAACCTCTTATCCAATCAAACTTACATATCATAAAATTCCCTCATTGTAGGTCTACATACATTTTTTTTTTTTTAGTAAATTTATGGAGCTGGGCGGTTATGACTACAATCCAGTTTTAGAATACTCCCATTATCTCAAAAAGTTCTCAAACACTATGTGAAGTTTATTCTGTTCTGACCTCCTTCCACGGCAACCACTGACTCTAAAATTACCTTTGCTTGTCATTTCATATTATGTAATCCTATTATATGTGGCCATTTGTTTATGGTTTCTTTCATTTAAAAATAACATTTTTGAGATTGTTTTTGAGATTACAATACATTGTAAAATGTATTAGCAGTTCGTTCATTTTTTTACTGGTGAATTGCATTCCACTGTACAGATGTACCATATGTTGGTTATTCATTCACTGATTCATAAACAATACATCACTTCCAGGTTTTGGCTAGTGTTTATAATTCCTCCAAAAATTTCAAGTACATGTCTTTGTGTGAACACATTTTTATTTTTCTTAGTTCTTACAGTAAGTTTATGTGTAACTTTAAAAAGAACTATCACACTAATTTCCCTAAGTGTCTGTAATACATTCCATTCCCACAAGTAATGTGAGGTAGTTCCACTACTTCACATCTTTACCCACACTAAATATTTTCTTTTTCATTATAGCATTTCTAGTGGATTTAGTGATATTTCTTTGTGGTTTTCATTTGCATTTCCCTAATGAATAACAATGCTAAGAACCTTTTCAATTTCCTGCGAGCCATTCGTATACCTTCTTCAGTACATTGTCTGTAAAAATGTCTTTCTCTGGGTTTTTTGTTGGATTTTGTCTTCTTATTAACAAGTCTTAAGAATTCTTCATATATTTTGAATGCAGTCTTTTAGAGATGTATGATTAGCACATTTTCTTCCAGTCTGTAGGTTTTCTCTTTAATGGTTTCTTTTAAAGCACATAGCTTTTCATTTTGATGAACCCTATTTTTTTTTCCTTCTATGAGTTATGCTTCTGCCTTCATTTCTAAAACCATTTGCCCAAACGAAGGTCACACAGATTTTCTCCCTTGTTTTCTCTTAGAAGTCAAAGTAGATTTTTTCTTACATTTATGTCTACAATCTCATTTTGAGTTAGTTGTCAGATGGCATGAGGTAAGAGTTTAAGTTCTTTTTTTTTTTCCATGCACATGGCTAGCCAGTTGTCCAAACAAAAATTATAGAAAATACATGTCTATGTCCCCTAGAATTAGCTGGGCATATTGTTGGAAAAGTTGAACATTTATGTAAGGATTAATGAATTTATCAAGTCTATCTGAATGAGCCTACATCCATCTTTTCTCTTTTATTCTGATCATTTGCTAGTTTGTCATTTTTGTTAATCTGTTTAAATTACTGACTTCTAATTTCATTGATTTTTCTATTTTTTCTGTCTTCTATTTCATTGATTTATGCTTTCATCTTAATTATCTTCTTTCTTCAGCTTGGTTTATGCTTAGCTTGTTCTTCTTTTGCTTTTTTTTTAAATATAGGTTATTGACAAAATCTATTTTCAACTAAGCACTAATTTAGGTGCATCCTATAAAACTTATACATTGGCTTGTTTGTTTTTTAATTCAATTTCACTCAATTCAATATCTTTTCTGATACCCTTTTGCGTTTTGCTTTTGAACCATGCGGTTGCTTAGAAGTGTGTGGTTTGTTTCCAAATATTGTGATGATCATCTATTATCAGTAGGTTTTACAGTTAAATATATGAATAAGTGGGCTTGTATAGGATGTCATTATTAAGTTCCTTTTTACATCTGCTTATTAAAAAGGATATATTCCTGATATATATTTGAATAGTTCCCTTTTTATTTGAAAATTTATGTAATTTTATGGGGCTCCTGAGTGGCTCATTCAGTTGAGCATCCAACTCTTGATTTCAGCTCAGGTCGTGATCTCAGGGTCATGAGATCGAGCCTCGCATTGGGTTCCCATGGAGCCTACTTAAGATTCTCTCTTTCTCTCTCCTTCTGCCCCTCCCCCCTCTAAAAAAAGAAAGTTCTTTAACAAATAAAAATTGCTAAAATTTATTTTTCCATATCTTTAACTAAATGTTTTACAAATCAGCAATGCGAAATATGGAAGACTGATCTATCTTTCCTTGTTGAGTAAATATATTTCTCCTTTCTTCACACATTCACCCCCTATAGACAGACACATACAAATGTTTAAGCTATTTGTTCTTTAGATCAATTACAAGGGTTTCATATATAATAATTGATTTTGTACAAATATAAAAGTTAATTGCACTATCAGGACAAGGAAGACCAGCTTTCCCAAATCTTCTAATAACACAAGAGAAAGTATTTTCCTCACAATTTTGTTTCATTTGTGCTGTGAATATCCTTAAAAGGTATGTTGCTAATGAACATCTATTGAGTATCCATTCTGTAGTCAACGTAAGACTAAGCAATAGTTCAATACAAATAATGGTCTATTACTTCTCAGCTTCCTGTTACTTTTATCTGGGTATCTTCAACTATGATTTACATTTATTCAACTACTGAATTGCATCCGGTTGGATATAATACCCCACAGATTTTCATGCCCAGTATTATTCCTACTTCTGCTTTCAGATATTTGGCATTCAGAGACTGTAAAGCTTAACTCTTTAGAGACTTCCAGCTATAAATATTTAGCTGTTTGAACAGTTTCTGCCTATCTAGGAGTAAAATACAAAGCATCAGGTAATCAGACCTTTCTCCTTGCTCTCTTCTCAATCTAAAAGAAAAAGGAGGTGTGCCTGGTTGGCTCAGTCTATAGAGTATGGGACTTTTGATCTCAGGATTGTGAGTTTGAGCCCCATGTTGGGTAGAGAGATTACTTAGAAATAAAATCTTAAAAAGAAAGAAAGAAAAGAAAATGACTATACTGAAGATTCAGGCAGCCCATTATTACTTAATGGGTAGAGGGCTACTTTGGGTGTCCATGAGATGTCTTTATTTACAATTTTTAAGAAAAATTTTTTGGATTTTTCTCAGCTCTTTTGTACCGTATTTACAGATCTTACAATAATGCAGTTATAGCTAGGTCAACAAGAGTTTCAATTGGCATGATTTAAAATGCAAGATATTTGGGCCTGACAATGGTTTCTGGAACTGAATTTATGAACTTTGACTCTAACTTTCATTGTTTCTAGATCAGAGATCGTCACTGTGGATTATCTCTTGATTGGTGTGGAAGCTTATAATTGCAGCAGTTCTTTGGAATCCTTTCATCAAAGGTATTCATGCACAGACTTAAAATACATCCCAAACCATCTATCTGAAAATCTGCATACAGATTATTTCCTGCCTCAATTAAAGTCCAGCTCAGATGGCTAATGTTCTTTGAGTCAGCTGTGAAATGGTTAACCCTCTACCATACACACAAAATGACAAGACATCCTTTTAAAATTCTGCTCCTGAAAAATAAAATAAATAAATAAATGAAATAAAATAAAATAATTCTATTTCTGCTTAGCTAAACACCTGCATCTCAGGTACAGTAATTTGCACTCAGAAGTGTTGGTTTATTCTTCTCTAACTAGACAATTTGTATGTGTGCTTTCAGTGATTAATGGTTCTGATTTTTTATTATTTTCTAATTAACACATTTTATTTTAGTCTAAATAATAACAGTGATTTAATTGGCTGATCCCTTAACATTCTTGTTCAAAACATTTTAGTCGATGTACCAGCTTTTGGCAATGTCTCATTTAGGGTGAGAGTCTTGGTTATATAACTAGAAAGGTCAGGAGAAGGGCAAGTCCTTCAGAGGGTAACAGACACTGAAATTACAGTTTTCAGGGACACTTCATCAAGCTGTTTATTGCAAATCCTAAACTTATAAACTTCTCATGATAACTTGGAAGATAAATGGTCCCAGAGGAGTAACAGAAACTTCTGGACTATGCAGGTTGTCACTCACTTCTCAAAATAAGGAAGATCTTTTATTGGAAATTCTTCTAATGTCACATTTCTGGATTCCGAATACCTTAATCAGATTCCCTAGAATCATATCCTGGGATGGGGAATCAGCTTCAAGGGCTTTAGAATAATGATGTTCTGACAGAAAAGTGTTAAGAAAGAGAGGAAACCGGATAGGGAAGGGGACAGTTCTAAGGAAGAATGTGTTTTTGCTAGAATGCAATGTGAGCTCATCCACACAGGTATTTCTGGAACATGAATTTTACCACTGAGTACATTTCATGTTGAGGCTGGAGGAATGGCCTTTTGTTCACCCAGCTCAGTAGCTCAGCATCAATCAGTCATAGGCTACAGGCTACTTAGGTGAGCAAGTGTTGGAGAGAAGGCGGAAAAAGATTATAAAACCATCCAGCCTCAGATGCTTACTCAAGTTGATTCAAGGACAATTCTCAAGAGAAGAATACAGCTGTGCACCAGTAGCAGCCTACCATCATGTCAGTTTAGGTGAAGGGGGGTAGCCAGCTGGTGGGGAAGGCGTGCACCAGCCCCTTCCCCGGGATCTGGGGTAGACCACCAATGGTGTCTCCTACACTAGATAAATATGGCAGGATATTCCAGTTTGCTTAGGCATTTTTACAGAGGAAACAAAAGTAAGGAATAAAAGAAGGGAAGTACCAAATGAGTCCTGAAAATGTGATAACAGCCCAATTAAACATGCTAGTATTTAGGTAATTGGGCTCATTTTCTCAGGATTATTTCCAATTACTTCACCCTTTAGTAGGACATTCGAATTAGTTTATCAACTAACTCATCATTTCTTCCTGTGTCTAGCTAGATTTCTAATAAAATCTCTGAGATGTTATATTTCATTTGACTTTATAACAGACTTTTTCTCTACTCATCCAATTGAATGCATACCAAAGTGTTAAGGGTAAAAAATGTTTAAAGGGGTACTGAGGCTTTCACATTTTCATGTACTTTATTGGGTTGAAATGATAGAAAACCATGACATGGTTATTGAACTATTGCCTCAAGTTCTAAAGTTACACTTTTATTTCACTCTTTGTGTTGCCTTTATAAGTAGTTTTCAAATAGCACATCTTCTTTGTCAAGTGGCTTCTCGCCAACAGGGGATGCTCCAGAGCTCTTGACATGTGGCGACTGGAGAAGGTGCCTACTGCTTTCTGTGCTTTCTGCTTCTGTGTTTCTCATTCTGGCAACTGCCCTTAGTCCTGGGAGTAGCAGCAGTTGCTCTAACTTCCCTTTCTATATCCTCCCATAGCATGTATTCCATGCTTTCTCTAAAGTATCAGCCTTTAGAGTCAGAAAACACAGTCATCGTTTCTTTGTTAAATCAGTAGTACCTTTCAGAATATAAATGTCCTAAGCTGAAAATATATTTTGTGTGAACAAGAAGAAAGAAAGGAATTAAGGAAGGGAATGAAGGAGGGAAGGATGGAGGAAGGGAAAGGGAAGGAGGAAGTGATGGGGGAGGGAGGGAGGGAAGGAGAGAGGGAGGAAGGAAGGAAGGAATAAAGGAAGGAAGGAAGGAAGGAAGGGAAAGAAAGAGAAATGAAAGTGTAATATGGTTTGGTTTGGTTTGGTTTTGCTTTTTTTTTTTTTCTTTCCAGATGGAAATGGGAAATGGTTGGCTATTCACAGAATTAATCATTTAAATAAACTGACCTATTTCATGTCCTTTATAATGTATGTAATTTTAAATGTTAAAACATTTAAGAGAATAAGCCTGTTGTTAGATTTCTGGAAGTTTTAACTAAATATAGATCTTACTCATGAGGTTGCATAATAATAAACCCATAATAAGTTAAAAATATCAAATGTTGAAATGTAATTGACACACCTAACCTATAGAACACCGTAACTTAGCCAAGCCTATCTTAAATGTTCTCAGAACACTTAGATTAGACTGCAGTTGGGAAAAATCATCTACCACAGAGCCTATTTGATAAGTGTTGAATATCTATTGAATACTGCACTGAAAGTGAAAAACAGAATAGTTATATGCGTGCAGAATGATTGTAAGTGTATCAGTTGTTTACCCTTGAAATCCTATGGTTGAGAAGGAGTTGCAGTTGCCTGCCACAAGACAACATCACAAGAAAACGTCCTACCATATATTGCTAGTCCAGGGAAAGACCAAAATTCAATGCAAAGTTTCTATTGAATGGGTATTGCTTTTGCACAATTGAAGAATCAAAAAATTGTAAGTGACCCATTGTGAGTCAGAGACCATCTGTATAGTGCAATAAATATTAAATTTGAGATATAGTATTTTTTAAATACTCATTAGTGTTTAGCTTCATTAATTGTGTAAGCGCTGTAAAGTATTTAGAGGAATATTAATTTTCTAGTGACACCAAAGTTGGGAATTATTATATGTGTGGAACTGTACCCCATGTAAATATAAAGCATTGTAAAATATTTTTAAAAAAATCATCTGTAGCCTTCACTAATGAGTAAAAAAAATATTTACACTTATAAATTTATGCCTCTGTAAATTACTAGGGTCACAAAGAAAAAGTGTAGCAAATTAAAAATAAGATATAGGCATTCAAATGGAGTTTGATTTTAGACTCAAATATTTTATGTTGTTAATATTCCATAGGGAAGGATGTAGACAATGGGCTTCCATATTAAAAAAAAGTCATAGCAAACACTAGGATCTTTTAGGTATTTATATTATATTATATTATATTATATTATATTATATTATATTATATTATATTATATTATATTAT
>NC_058404.1:53574466-53587599 GCF_002201575.2 Neomonachus schauinslandi | reverse complement strand
ATATTATATTATATTATATTATATTATATTATATTATATTATATTATTATATATAATAACAATGTTCTAGACTTTTGCTTACCGAGACTTTTTGGTCTCAAAAGATTTATTCAAGGTATTACTTTTATTCCCATTTTGCAGATGAAGAAACTAAGGCACAGACCTATTTCATTGCTTACTCCATACTCACATATTACTATGTTTAAGTCAGTTGTTCTGTTTTCAAATAAAGATACAAAAGTTATCTCCTAATCAACAACTCTGCCTTGAATTGCTAACCTTTATATAAATTATCTGTGTTCTCTTCTTTTTTTTTAAAGATTTATTTATTTGAGAGAGAGAGAGAGAGTGTGTGCATACAAAGTAGGGGGGTGGGAGGTACAGAGGGAGAGGAAGACGGAGAGAAGCAGACTCCCCGCTGAGTGGGGAGCCTGACACTTGTGGCTTGATCCCATGACCCTGAAATCATGACCTGAGCTGAAATCAGGAGTCAGATGCTCAAACCAAAGCTATCCAGGAACCCCTACCTGGGTTCTCTTCTTAAGCTGCATAACTTCTAAGTAGAAAGATAACTTATTTAGATATTTTTATATGTACAATGAACAGTTTTTATAAAACATTTATTTGTGGCTATCTGAGTCAGGAAAACCTGGAAACTCTTTGGATTTCATGTACATAAAATTTATATAAAATTAGCAACTTTAAATGCCATAATTTGCAGGAAAATCCATAGTTCCTGGCTTTCAATAGTAAAATGATATTTACGCAATGTACTTATAATAGTTTTCTATTGCTGCATAACAAATTTTACAAATTTAGTGACAAAATAACACTTTTTTTTTTAATTTTACTGTTCTGGAGGTCATAAGCCTGAAATGGGTTTGCAGGTGGCAGATGATGTACTGAATAGTATTTTTTCTAATGTAACAAATTGTTGTTTATCTTCTACCATGTAGGAATACTGAGATTCTGTGCTGATCTCATAGAATAGAAGTAAACTTGTTTGAGCCCATAAGTTAAAACAAGCTTTGTCCTCATGAAATAGAAACTTTTTTTTTTTTTTTTTTTTTTTTTTTTTTTTTTTACAAACATGCCTCAAATGCTTTAATAGAATTTAGCTTTTCCTTAAACGGTCTTTTCATAGTCAAAACAAACAACAAAAAATACCAAATGTTAAAACCACTTAATAAACTTACAAACTTGAAAAATTAGACACTTCAGATAGGCGATAAACTTCATTTATGAAAGCAATATACTCCAAGTTTCAAAGGTTTGACAAGTTCTGCAGAATATTTTTGCCAGTCGATGGAAACTCCACAATCTTCTGCCAAGTAGGACTGTCATTCCCTGGTTTGAGTTCGAATCCATTTCAAGGCATGTCTTGGTGGCACAGTAATCGTGGGATGATAAAATGTGCAGTCAGGTCTCGTACACTGAGTGTTAAATCTGCAGTGTTTTGGATGATAGAAGGGACATTCCACTTTCTTACAAGCAGGGAAATAATGGCACAGTTGACTACTAGAAGGTGAGGCTGGTGTTGCAGTGGCTGGTTTTGGAGGCAGTACTGGAATTCTTCTACTCATATGAGTGAAGGGACAATCTGGTTTAGTACATTTTGCATCATATTTACAATTTGGATGAACAAACGAACATTTCTCAGCCAATTTACAATTGGGGAAGGCTTTGCAAGGTGAAACAGGATGATGGTAAGCACACTCATCCCCATTTTTACAGGCAGGTCAGTACTTGCAACGCTCCAAAAGTTTTTCTGGTTTCTGGACCACACTCAGTTCACTCATCTCAGCATTTGAAAAGCTACCATTTGGCTCATCGAGCTGCCTGCTCATCGACTGCAAGTGCTGTGGGTGGAGGAGACCTCTGAGTCCCTTGTTTGAGGCTGCAGTTTGGTTTACAGGTTTCACTCCTTCAAAGCACACATCCTCCTCTTGATCTGACATGTACCCTGGGGGGCTGGGGACACCATCCAGCGTCACTATAAACTTGGGACTAGCAGGTTTATCTGGTTGTACAAGATCTCGTGTCTGCATAAGGTGTCCTGAAAGTACCCGAACTGTATCTGCAGTCTTCATCCCCGACTCTTGGTTTGGCGCCACTATTATTTCCTCAGACAGCTTCGGCTTCTTCAGAATAAACGATCTTGTGTCTGCATGGACCAGGGATTCCGTGTCACAGTAATCTTGACTGCTCTATAGAGTTTCTGCCACGACTGGGTCAATTTGCAGTCCGGATAACAACTGCCTCTGTCGAGTTCCTTGGCTTTTTTCTATATTATCTCCCTTTGTTTCCTCTTCTTTAATGGGGGTACTTATTCTGGGGGTTCTGCTTTGCCCCTGGACCATTTCTGCCAGCAATTTTTCTTGAGAAGTTCGAGTTCTGGGAGCAATTGGAAGTGTCTGGTTCTGTGAGACTGTAGAATAGTTAGTTGTTTTTGTTACAGATTCTTGAGCTTCAGATATAGCCTTCAAAATTAGATTCCTGTTAGCTTGTTTGGAAGGTGGAAGTGAAGGTCTCCTCAGGCTTTGCTGGCACTGACACCTGCTGGAGATGCTTCCTGTCCGAGACCCACAATCATCCCCTCCCTCCTCCTCTTCTCCATCATGAGTGAATTTTTTTACTTTAACAACTGAACTTACACAGGCAACTTTCTCTTCCGAAAGTTTCTTCCTCAATACTCATTTTTTCTGAGTTGTTTCTGAAAAAAGGACTATAAGTCTCTTCTAAGCTGTTAAGCATTTCCAGTTCACACAAACGTCCTGTTTCGTATACCCAGCTGTTCTGTACATCAGGTTGCTTGGCAGCATGAATACTGTTTGGCTGCTGCTGAAATTGCAGCCTGTTTAAATGAGCAGCACTATCTGCATTTCGACTTGCAGGTGGTTGATAAATTTCAATAGAAGGACGAGAAGAACCCCATATGCAAGTGTCACTGTAGGTTTTTTCTGAGATAAGGGATTCTCCTGCACAAAATTGAGATCTTCATCAATGAGATCATCTGGTTCTGGCTTAATATCAATCACATCTTCAGAGGGTGCTGGCTCCGTCAGGGGCTTCACAGTTGACATTAATCGGGTTGCAGCTCCATCATCGTAAGTCTGTCTGACAGTAGCGGTTTTTTGCTCCTGTGAACTAGTAGAAACCCTGGAATCTCTTTTTTCAGGTCTAGTGCTAGCAACCGCAAGAGGTGGCACTGCGGCTTCATGCCTTCTCTCATCTCCCCGACTGAACCAGCTCTTGTTTGAAGACACGTTATTATCAAAGATGTTAGTATCAGAAGACGGAAGACTGGAAGGGTCAGTTGTAACAGAGCGAAGTTTATCTAACACACCATGAAGCCATACGGTGAGTCGAATTGTGTTGTTCCCTAGAAACAGGGACAGGTCCTCTGTCATTTGGTCCTGACTTTTCTTGTTGGCCACCATCACCATAAGGTAACCAGGAAGTTCTTCATCAACATAAGCTCCTAATTCTTGCAATTTCCCCTTAATGGCACTCCGGATCTTGCGGCTGATCTCGGTGCCGATTTCCACGGCTCCCAGCGGGCGGCGGGCGCAGCACTGCGTGGCGCTTCGCTTACCCAGAGCCCCCGGCCGGCTCCCGGCCCCGCAGCTCCGCCGCTGCCGCCACCAGGCACCAGCGCTGCTCCCTGCCGCGCGATCTGCGTGACCCGCCCCCACGGGCCCGGCGCCAGAAACTATGTATCTTTTTACAAAGTATTCTATTTATATATTTGACAGAGAGAGAGAGAGAGGAGCAGAGGGAGAAGCAAACTTCTCACTGAACAGGGAGCCCGATGTGGGGCTCGATTCCAGGACCCCGGGATCATGACCTGAGCCGAAGGCAGACGCTTAACTGACTGAGCCACCCAGGCGCCCCAAACTATGTCTCTTTAAATATGATGTGAAAACTAAGATAACATATAAATCAGGAGATGCCATTAGGAACATATAGACTGTTTCTTTCATGAGTATATGTCAGTGTGCTAAATCTCAAGTCATTGCAAGTAGAGACATGATAAAGCTGCTCTTGTGAATCAAGAGTAGGAAGCAAATCAGCTAAAATACAAAACCCACTTCTGGCAACGTAAAGATTTTTGTTTTGTTTTGTTTATATTTGTTTGGCTGAAGTCATCTCTATAAAAACACTTGAGAGGATTCCAAACAATGTAATTAATGGGGAAAGCTGAAATTTAACTAAGGAAGATGTGAAGTGTAAATACAGAATAAAATGAAATAAAACTCTGTGATCTCCCAGGTTTTATAGTGGCTCTAAATTGTTTAGAATGTATGAACTTTAAGAGATAATGGGATGCATTTAATTTTGAAAGTAGCAGGTAAAATACATGTAAGAATTATATTAGTAAAAGGGAAATAGAAAAACTAGTATGTGGGGCGCCTGGGTGTCTCTGTCCGTTGAATTCTGACTCTTGATTTCAGCTCAGGTCATGATCTTAGGGTCCTGGGATGGAGCCCTTAGTTGGGCTCCGTGCTCAGCAGGGATTCTGCTTAAGGATTCTCTCTCTCCCTGTCCCTTTGCCCCTCCCCCTGTTTGCACTCTCTCTTTCTAAAATAAACAAATAAATCTTAAAAAAAGAAAAAGTAGTATGAAATTATTTTATACTTCAGCAAAAATATGGAGTTTCTAATCAAAATCTAGACACATTTTAGGAATTCAATATCCAAAGATTAAAGAGTCATTTATTTATTTCACAATTATTAAATACTTTTGACAGTCCATATGACATCACAACTGTTCTTGGTACTGTGCATATTACAAAATTTCTGGTTTGTGGAGCTCAAATTTTTTTTTTTTTAAGATTTTATTTATTTATTTGACAGAGAGAGACACAGCGAGAGAGGGAACATAAGCAGAGGAGGTGGGAGAAGGAGAAGCAGGCTTCCCGCCGAGCAGGGAGCCCGATGCGGGGCTTGATCCCAGGACCCTGGGATCATGACCCGAGCCGAAGGCAGACGCTTAACGACTGAGCCACCCAGGCGCCCCTGGAGCTCAAATTCTAATAAGTGGAGCATAGGTCTGCAACATGAGCAATTAGCCTATGGGTAAAGGGTCTATGGTTAGATTTGTTCCAGATGGGGACAATTTACACAGTAAAAAACAAAGGAGTTGAATAAATAGGAAAGAAAAAAAAGCAAAATTGGACTGTGTCATTTAAATTGTAGTGGGTAGATAGGGAATGGATGACATGCCCAGGCAAAGGTTATTCAAATGTTGATAGGATCCATGGATTGTAAGTTTTGATGGAGTTGAGTGGTTTATGGGTTTGAGGTGCTAGAGAAAATAATTCTGCCTTCAAGAAGCAGTGTGCAATAAAACCACACACACACACACACACACACACGCTCACAGGCACACAAAGCCTAAATACAGCATTTCAAGATGGTACTCTGAGAATCTTCCTTAACACAGTTGGAATGTCAGTAAAGAAAGAACATGGGAAACAAACTGAGGGTTCTAGAGGGGATGGGGGTGGGGCGATGGGTTAGCCTGGTGATGGGTATTAAAGAGGGCATGTACTGAATGGAGCACTGGGTGTTAGACGCAAACAATGAATCATGGAACATTACATCAAAAACTAATGATGTAATGTATGGTGATTAACATAACATAATAAAATAAAATAAATTAAAAAAAGAAAGAACATGGGAACAATTTAAAACAGAATACTGGAGTAGGACTGGAAGAGTTCACAACATCATCGAACTAAAGAACTTTTGAAAGACAAAGGGTGTATGGAATCATAGTATTCTTTTTTTTTTTTATTCTTATGTTAATCCCCATACATTACATCATTAGTTTTAGATGAAGTGTTCCATGATTCATTGTTTGTGCATAACACCCAGTGCTCCATGCAGAATGTGCCCTCCTCAATACCCACCACCAGGCTAACCCATCCTCCCACCCCCCTCCCCTCTAGAACCCTGTTTGTTTTTCAGAGTCCATCGTCTCTCATGGTTCGTCTACCCCTCCAATTTCCCCCGCTTCATTCTTCCCCTCCCGCTACCTTCTTCTTCTTCTTTTTTTTTTCTTAACATATATTGCATTATTTGTTTCAGAGGTACAGATCTGAGATTCAACAGTCTTGCACAATTCACAGCGCTTACCAGAGCACATACCCTCCCCAGTGTCTATCACCCAGTCACCCCATCCTTCCCACCCCACCCCCCACTCCAGCAACCCTCAGTTTGTTTCCTGAGATTAAGAATTCCTCATATCAGTGAGATCATATGATACATGTCTTTCTCTGTTTGACTTATTTCACTCAACATAATACCCTCCAGTTCCATCCACGTCGTTGCAAATGGCAAGATCTCATGGAATCATAGTATTCTAACAAGAATTTTCAGAAGAAGTCTAGTCAGGCATGGAAACCATACTTCCTTTCAGAGTGTCAAAAAGTTGCAGGGAAAGAAAAGTAGGAACAAGATAGGAATGATGGTAATATGTATGCTGAATATCTGTAATCTGTTAATTATATACACTCACTCCCAGTGTGAGTGAAAAAATATACACTTTGAGTTAAAACTAAGGAACTGTGTGTGGAGATTTAGGACAGTCTGCAAGGTCAATGTCAGGATATCTAATGAGGGCATTCTGCCTTGCTGAATAATCTTGCACAATTTGGCATTTGGAGGATTCCTTATTTTGTCTATTGTTTCTCTATTCTCTATGAAAGAGATAGTTGTATTTTCATGCAGATCCAATGAGCCCTTCAACTTTCTATTGTGAAATATAGAAACCTACTAGGTAAATATTGATAGAAATAAAACTTTCAAGTTACCTACATTAAACTAAAGCATCCTTTATTCGTAAACGAGGACAGATAACTAACAATGACCAGATAGACAAGAAAACCTGAAAATAACAAAGTGAAGGACCAAAGTGGCAGCAATTAGCAATTAACACTGGATGTAGTGGAAATAATTCAGAAATTTCAAAAAATTCCAATGAATACAGTATGAGTTTGACCGTATATGTAAATACCAAGAAGTGTTTAGGTGGGCAAAAACATGTACAAGAATGCTCACAGAAGCTTTACTTAAAATTGCCCAAACTGGAAATAACCCAAATTTCTCTCAGTAATAGAATGGAAAAATAAAATATAAAATTTGCACAATGGGATTCTGTGCAACAACCATGAAGTAAAACAATAATAACAAAAAACTAACTCCACCCAGTAATACGAATGCAATTCATGGACAAAAATGGGGAGTGAAAGAAGTCAGAAAAAAGACCAGACAATGTTCGATTCCAGTCACACAGAATTCAAAGTTAGGCAGAAGCCATCTACTATAACAGATATTTGAACTGTGATTACCTTTGGAGGTGTCAGGTACTCAAAGGGAAAGAGAATAAGATATATAGATATATAGGTATATAGATATAAGTATCTCTCTCTATATATAATCAATCTATTTGCTTAGATTACATATCACTGGGGAAATCAAAATAATCAAAAGACGCTCCCAACACCATCTATTGATATCTGTACCAAACAATTCTACCCTCTCTCTGGTAATTATAGAAGTAATTGTGCTCAAATACAAAGCCAAATCTTCTGAGTTTGCATTGGATTTTAGTCCCTCTGATTTATTCAGAAACATCATTTCAGCAATTCTCTCTTCTCTATCCCTTCCTTATCACTTCCCACACTCAATTAGATAATTAATCATATTGATCCTTTCCCTATCTCATGAAAATCTTCCCTTGATCCCAATTCCCCTTCCTCTCTGAATCCATTTTACTCTTATTTGCACTTAAGATCTTTGAAATATTTTTTCTGTACTCATGGTCTCCAAGACCTTGCTTCCAAACAGGTCTTAAATTCACTTCAGTCATGCTTTCTTCTTGATCATGCCACTGAAACAGTTCTCTCTAAATCAAAATATCAATTTTGGGGGCGCCTGGGTGGCTCAGTCACTTGAGCGACTGACTCTCGATTTTGGCTCAGGTCATGATCTTGGGGTCATGGCATCAAGCCCCGCCTGGAGCCTCGCTTCAGGCTCCAAGCTCAGTGGGGAATCTGCTTGACATTCTCTCTCTCCCTCTCCCGCTGCTCTTCCCCCTTGCTCGCGCAAGCTCTCCCTCTCAAATAAGTAAATAAATAAATCTTTAAAATTATGTATATTTTTTCATTCTTCATCATACTTGACCTATTAGAGATTTTGACATGGTGGTTCACTCTCTTCTCTTCAAAATACTTTGGTCATTTTTGTCTTGGACAACAACTCACTTTACCTTCTACTTCACTGGTCATTCCTACAATGAGTGATATCACATTGTATACTTGTACAATATTATTATTTATATTCATTATACTGTGCATTAGATTAATATGGCTTATTTACCACTCAGTACAATTTTTCACCCTTACACACTCAATCTTATCTCTCCCATCCCCTGTAATTATCATTTTACTTTCTGTTTTTTACAGGGTTAGTGTTTTAGACTCCACATGTTATATCACACAGAACTTGTCTTTCTCTGTCTGACTCATATCACTTGATATAATGTGTCCAAGGTCCACCTACACTGTCATGAATGGCAATATATTCTCCTTTCTTATGGCTGGCTTCCACTGTGCTTATGTATCCCATATTTTTTATCCCTTCATCCATTGATGGGCATTTGGTTTGTTTCTGTATCTTGGCTATTGTGAATAATGCTGCAATACACATGGAAGTGCACGTATCCTGTTGAAATCCTGTTTTCATTTTCTTTGGGCATATACCAAGAAGTGAAATGGCTGGAATGTATGGTAGCTCTATTTTACATTTTTCTGAGAAATCTTCATACTGTTTTCCACAGTGGTCAAACTAATTCACATCCCTATCGACAATGTATAAGGGTTCCCTTTTCCCACACCTTCACCAGCTCCTGTTGTCTCTTGTCTTCTTGATGATGGTATCTCATTGTGCTTTTGATCTCCATTTCCCTCGTGGTTAGTGATGTTAAAGGTCTTTTCATGGGGGCGCCTGGGTGGCTCAGTTGGTTAAGCGACTGCCTTTGGCTCAGGTCATGATCCTGGAGTCCCGGGATCAAGTCCCGCATCGGGCTCCCTGTTCGGCAGGGAGTCTGCTTCTCCCTCTCCCACTCCCTGTTTGTGTTCCCTCTCTCGTTTGTGTTCCCTCTCTCGCTGTGTCTTTCTCTGTCAAATAAATAAATAAAATCTTTAAAAAAAAAAAAAAAAAAAAAAAAGTCTTTTCATGTATCTCTTGGCAATTTTGTTCATGTCTTTGGAAAAATGTCTGTTTAGTCCTTCTGCCTATACTTTTCATCAGATTGGTTTTTTTGTTATTAAATTGCCTGAGTTCTTTATATATTTTGGATATTAACCCCTTATCTGATACATGGCTTGCAAAAATTTTCTTTTATTCTGTAGGTTGTCTTTTCATTTTGTTGTTTCTTTTGCTGGGCAGAAACTTTTGAGTCTGATGTAGTACCATTGGTTGGCTTTTGCTTTTGTTATTTGTGCTTTTGGCATCTTGTTTAAAAATTAATTGCTAAGCTGGATATCAGTGAGCTTCTACCCTATGTTTTCATCTAGAAGTTTTATGATATTGTTTTTTTTTGTTTCAGTCTCTGATCTATTTCAAGTTAATTTTTTTGAGTGGTATAGCTTGGATTTAATTCCATTGTTCTGCATGCATTTCTTCAGTTTTCCCAGCACCATTTGTTGAAAACTCTATCCTTTTCTCATTGAGTATTCTTGGCTCCTTTTTTGGATATTAGTTGTTCTATTTATGACAATTTAATTCTGGCTCTCTATTCTGTTCCATTGGTTGATGTGTCTATTTTCTGCAAGTACCATACTCTTTTTATTACTATGGCTTTGCGGTGTAATTTAAAATCTGAAAGTATGATATCTCCAGCTTTGTGCTTTTTTTCCTCAGGGTTGCTTTGGCTATTCATAGTCTTTTGTGGTTCCACATGAATTTTAGAATTGCCTCTTCTATTTCTATGAAGAATGCCTTTGGTATTTGGGGATTGTGTTGAATCTGTAGATGGCTTTGGGTAGTATGGCCATTTTAATAATATTAATTCTTCTGATCCATGAACTCAGAATGTCTTTTTATTTCTTTGTGTCTTCTTTGATTTCTTTCAGCAAAATTTTGTGGTTTTCATTGTACAGAAATTTCACTTCCTTGGTTAAATTTAGTCCTAAGTGTTGTATCACTTTTTGATGTTATCGTAAATAGGATAGTTTTATTTCTTTTTCAGATGTTTCATCATTTGTGTAAAGAAATGCAACTGATTTCATATATTGATCTTGTACCCTGCCTCTTTAGCAAAATCATTGATTAATTCCAACAGTTTTTTGACCGACTCTTTGGGATTTTCTATATATAACATCATATCATCGGCAAATAACAATGATTTTACTTCTTCCTTTCTGATTTGGATGCTTTTTATTTCTATTTTGCCTAGATGTTCTAGCTAGGACTTCTGGTATTATATTAAGTAGGAGTGGTGAGAGTGGGCATCCTTGCCTTGTTCTTGCTGTTAGAGGAAAAGCTTTCAGTTTTTCTTCCATTGAGTATAATGTTAGTAGTAGATTTGGTAATTATGCCTTGTATTATATTGAGACATGTTCCTTCTATACCCGGTCTGTGAAGGATTTTTATCATAAAAGGATGGTGTATTTTGTCAAATGCTGCTCTGCATCTATTGAGATGGCCATGTGGTTTTTATCTTTCATTTTACTGATGTGGTATATTACATTTATTGATTTTTGTATATGGAAACACTCTTTGCATCCCAGGAATAAATCCCACTTGGTCATGATGAACAATTCTTTTAATGTATTCTTGAATTCAGTTTGCTAAAAAATTATTGAAAAATTTTGCTTCTATATTCATCAGGGATATTGATCTATAGTTTTCTTTTCTTGTCGTGCCCTTATTTGGTTTTGGTACCAGATAATACCAGCCTCATAGAATGAGTTTGAAAGTGTTCCTTCCTCTTTGGTATTTTGGAGGAGTTTGAGGAGGATTGAAATTAATTTTTCTTTAAGTTTTAATTCTTCTTTAAATGTTAATTCTTCTCAAAAAAATGTTAATTCTTCTCCATTGAAACCTTTCATCCCAGAGTTTTCTGTGTTGGGAATTTTTTGATCACTGAGTCAATATCTCCACTCATTATTGGTCTGTTTAGATTTTCTATTTTTTTCTGATTCAGTCTTAGTAGATTGTGTATTTCTAGAATGTATCCATTTCTTCTACCTTATATAATTTTTGACATATAATTGTTCATAGTAGTCTCTTCTGATTCTATGTACTTGTGAAGTATCAGATGTAATGTCTCCTTTTTTATTTCTAATTTTATTAGAATCTTCTCCCCTTTTTCCTTAGTTAATCTAGTTAAATGGTAAATTTTGATGATCTTTTCAAAGAATCTGCTCTTAGTTTAGTTGATCCTTTGTGTTGTTTTTCTTGTCACTATTTCATTTATTTCCACGCTGATCTATTATTTTCTTCCTTCAGCTACCTTTGGGCTTTTGTTTTTTTTTTCCTACTTACCTGAGGTATAAACTTAGGTTGTTTATTTGTGATCTTTCTAATTTCTTAATATATTTATTTATTTCTATTAACTTTTCCCTCAGAACTGCTTTTCCTGCATCCCACAATAATTGATATGTTATATTTCCATTTTAATTTGTTCTGAGATAATTTTTGAATTCCCTTCTAATTTGTTCTTTTACTCAATGGTTGTTTAGAAGTGTGTTATTTAGTGTATTTATAGATCTTCTCACTTTCCTCTTGTTGCTAATTTTTAGTTTCATACCACTGTGATCAAGAAAGATAGTTGATATGAGCTCAGTCTTTTTGAATTTGCTAAGATTTGTTTTGGCCTATCATATGATCTATCCTGGAGAAAGTTCCATATGCACTTGAGAAGAATGTGTATTCCCCTGCTCTTGGATGAAATGTTCTTTATATGTCTGTTAATACCATCTTTTTTCTAATGTGTGATTCAATTCCAATGTTTTATTGTTGATTTTCTGTCTGGATGATCTATCCATTGTTGATCGTTATATTGTTGTCTATTTCTCCCATAAGGTCTGTTATTATTTGCTTAATATATTTCGATGCTATGGCATTGGGAGTGTATATACTTACAGTTGTTGTGTCTTTTTAAGGTACTGACCTCTTTGTCATTATATCATGACCTCTGTCTCCTGTTACCCTTTTTGTCTTGAAGTCCATTTTGTCTAATGTAAGTAGGGCTATGCCTGCCTCCTTTTGGTTTCCATATGCTTGGAATATCATCTTCCATCCTTTCACTTTGAGCTTTTGCACGTCTTCAGAGTTGAAATGAGTCTTCTGTAGGCAGCATATAGTTTGGTCTTGCATTTGTATCCATCCATTCACTCTGTGCATTTTGATTTTTGAGTTTAATCCATTTACATCATGATGGTTATTGATATGTAAGGATTTAGTACTGCCTACAGCATTGTACTACAGTGATTTTTCAGTTTTTTTTTTTTTAAAGATTTTATTCATTTATTTGAGAGAGAATGAGATAGAGAGAGCATGAGAGGGGGGAGGGTCAGCGGGAGAAGCAGACTCCCTGCCGAGCAGGGAGCCCGATGCGGGACTCGATCCAGGGACTCCAGGATCATGACCTGAGCCAAAGGCAGTCGCTTAACCAACTGAGTCACCCAGGCGCCCGATTTTTCAGTGTTTAATGATAAATGCCTCTGTTGCCATATCACAAGTAGTGAGAATCTTTCTTATTGAAGTAAGGTTTTGTTTACTTTGATTTTAACAATTGAATCAGTTGTTAATTAGGAGCTTTCCTCTTACCTTCCAGAAGGTGGCGATATACCACAAGTTTTTTTGTTTCTCTTACAGGAGCACACAGCTTCTAAGACTGGGAGCACAAAGATTTTTAAAAAAATGGCACAGAAAAAAAAAACAAATAAAATAAATAAATAAATAAATAAATAAATAAATAAATAAATGGCACAGAAAGGAAAAGAAAGAAGGAGAAGGAGAAGGAGAAGGAGAAGGAGAAGGAGGAGAAGAAGAAGAAGAAGAAGAAGAAGAAGAAGAAGAAGAAGAAGAAGAAGAAGAAGAAGAAGAAGAAGAAGAAGA
>NC_058404.1:53532492-53574456 GCF_002201575.2 Neomonachus schauinslandi | reverse complement strand
GAAGAAGAAGAAGAAGAAGAAGAAGAAGAAGAAGAAGAAGAAGAAGAGAAGAAGAAGAAGAAGAGAAGAAGAAAAGAAGAAGAAGAAAAGAAGAAGATGAAGACGAAGACGAAGAGAGAGCCAGGAAGACACCGCACCCTCTGTTTTCACCCTCTACCTCCTCTTCCAGAAAGGTCCTGAAGGCATGTTGCCTGGTCTGCCAAGTGTTATATCTGCCAATACTCCTACTCTGCAGTTTCCTTCAAAAGCCAATCTACCCAGTTTTGTGGTCACAGATGGATGGATCTCTTGGCTTTTGCTGTGCTGTGCACAGGGATTTTGTTTGTTTGTTTGTTTATGAATTAGGAGTACTTGTATATCAAAAAGGATAGAGAAAAGGAACAACTCCTTTTCTGGCACCATGATGCTGATGTCACCCTATCCACTTTTTACTCTCTTCTAGTTTCTATTTATCTCCTTGTTTCCCTACCACTCTTCCTCCTTCCCTTTGTGATCTCATGACTATTAATGACATCAGTGTGCTGGCCATCTGTACCTCCAATCCATGTCTTATATCAATCCATATCTAGGTAGAACTGCATGTTGGATACTTCACATTTAACCTGTCTAAAACTGAACCTTCTGATATATCTTCCCAACTCTGCACCACTCACTTTAGATTTAGGTCATTTTATCTTTTCAGGTGTATCAGACTAAAATTCTGAAATTTTTCTTTACTTCACTTTTATTTTATCTCTCAACCACTTTGAATCAACAAACAAATATTGTGCAATATCAAGAAATCATGTTTATAATAAATCAATCTGCCCAAAAGGGGAGATATTGTGACATGAAGAAGGAATAATAAAAAATACCTAAAACTAACAACATACTTAATGGTGAGAAGTTAGGAGCTTTCCCAGTAGGACTCGGAACAAGGCAGGGATTTTCCTACCTATACTTCTTTTCAACATTGTACTGGAAATCTTACCTAATGCAATAAGAAAAGTAAGGGAAATAAAAAATGGTATATGGATTTGAAAGGAAGAAATGAAAACTTCTTTGCTATAGATGATGCTATTGTCCATGTAGAAAATCCAAACAAATTGATCCTAAAAAAAAACCCTGGAATTAATAATATGTGATTATATTATACAAGGTTGCAATAGATACAAGGTTAATATACACAATCAATTATTTGTCTAGATGCCAGAAATGAACAATTAGAGTTGTAATTTAAAAGCACACTATCATTTACATTAGCAACCCAAAAATCTAAGTACAAAAGTGTAAGTCAAAATATCAAAGATATATATGAGGAAAACTCTGAAGAAATAACGAACAACTAGTAAGTGAAGAAATATTTCATGTTCATAACTAGGAAGGCTCCATAGTGTCAAGATGTTAGTTCTTCCCAACATAATCTATACATCCAACACATACCAATCAAAATCCCAGCAAATTATTTTGTTGATGTTGACAAAGTGATTCTAAAGTTTATATAGGGCAAAAGTTCAGAATACAGTCAATAATATTGTTTTAATTTTGTATAGTTACATATGATAATCAGACTTATTGTGGAGATAGTTTTGTAATGTGTAAAATGTATAAAAAATATCAAATCGCTATAGCATACTTCTAAAACTAATAGGATGTTGTATGTCGATTATACGTCAATAAAAAATACTAATTATGCTGATTAGAATCACTGAATAGATGTTTCACTCATATATTTTCCCCAAAATTATTCTTTTTAGGTGGGGAGGGAATATATTTATACAAATTTTACTGAAATTTTTATAAATAAAGATTTTCTCAGTGGTCTAGAAAATTTGAATGTCATTTGGC
Source organism: Neomonachus schauinslandi (assembly GCF_002201575.2). Lineage (NCBI taxonomy): Eukaryota > Metazoa > Chordata > Mammalia > Carnivora > Phocidae > Neomonachus > Neomonachus schauinslandi. The sequence continues at coordinate 53,572,629 of NC_058404.1, read as the reverse complement.
TTTTATTGAACAGGGAGCAAAAATTATTCTTTATATTATCCCTTATTGAAAAGCATGCCAAGACCACAGGGCGCCATGGCCGCACCGTGGGTGTGTCCAAGAAGAAATAAATCTGTAGGCCTTGTCTGTTAATAAAATAGTTTATATACCTAAAAAAAAAAAAGTGCTATTTCCTTTGACACTTTATAGTTAAGAATTTAAATTTTTCCTTTTATTTCTCACTTGAATTACTGAACTACCCTTTAGCAGACATTTCTGCTCCAGGCTTCAGTGTCCCCCATCCATCCTTCACTACAGCTAGAGTTGTACATGGTAAAAGTGTAAATCTCCTCATTAACTCACCTCCTTATAATCCCTCAATCTTTCCTCAACACCTTTAAAATAATTGTAAACTAACAAATACAAGACACATTCCAGCTTTATATTCTTCTTCTCCAAATTCTTATACATAACAACAAGGCAAATGCTGAAGGTAGAAACCCTGAATGTGGAAGACTCTCTTACATCTCTGACTTCCTACCCCATGGTATTGTGCATGGAGCAGCCTTCCTTTTATCTCTTCCTCTCAAATCCATCCAACTGATGTGTAGTAGTGGCCCTCTACGTGTCAAGCCTTACTCTGTATATTAAATTACCATGGTTCCCCTCATGATTCACTGTACTCATCCTTAAAGACTCAAGTCACCTCTATATCCTCTGAAGTCTTCCCTAAACCCTTTTCTGATCAAGCTTATTTTCATGATGACACAATTCCTCGTGAATGCTAAATTATGACTTGTTGGTGGAGGGACAGGCAGTGAGCATTAAATTCCCTCAGCATCCTGAAATATTCAAAGAAAACACGATCTAAGTAAAATTAGCAAAACAACTAGAGAAATGCAGCTTAAAGCAAGTCTTCTAGCTCCCCACAACCACTCCTTACCAACCTAAGCTTCTCCTATATGGAAAATCTGGAGCCACTACAGCCCTGCCCACACTCTATAGTGCTTATTAGAGTCCTTTTGTTCTTAACCCAAATCACTGAATGCTTCAAGGATACTAATTATAAAACTCTGTTCTATGTATTCAGAATCTAGCTTACCTGGCATACAGTTGATATGAAATAAATATCCCTATATTTTGCATTTAGTAAATTCTTTAGGCAAAAAGTAAGCCTCTTTGGCAGAGAGACTATGTTTTTTAGATAAGAGTTAAATATGTAGAAGTAGTGTGAAATTTGGAAAGTATATAGTCCAATACCCTATTTAAATGATAGGAAGGGCCTTCATCATGCCCAAGAACATAAGCTTTTTGGATGATAAAATTCTAGAAACTTTGACGTACACAACTATTTTCAGGGAAGGGGGTGTTCTAAGTTGCAGAGAATGCGCAACACCAGTGTTAAATGTCTTTATTCTAAAAGTGACCACATACAAAACTGATGCCATATCTGTACTGCATGGAGCACTGGGCGTTATACGCAACTAATGAATCACTGAACACTACATCAAAAACTAATGATGTATTGTATGGTGACTATTGATGCCATATCTGTACTGCATGGAGCACTGGGTGTTATGCGCAAACAATGAATCACGGAGCACTAATCAAAAACTAATGATGTATTGTATCGTGACTAACATAACATAATAAAATAAAATTTAAAAAAATTATATAGAACTGAGTAAATGATTAAGGTATAGTTTCTAAAGAAAAATAAATATTATGAAAAAGCATTTTATGATAATGATACACAGAAAAAATATTATGAGTAAAAATAAGATTACACCAAAAATAGTTTTAAAACTGTATTTATGCTTAAATTTCATTTTCTCAGAACTGTTAGTACATATGTTAACTTCATATTCCACTTACTCAGTTTCCTAGATACATATGTCCTTCTAAGTAAACAAAGACTTATTTTTTACCCAATCCCAGGTGTGATTATGAATTCATACTCTAGGTGAAACTAGAGTGCTTAATAAATGCAGCCACTGGATTTTTACATACACCATTGGTTTTATTTTAACTTTCACTTACTGGTGACAGCACTGAGAGTCAGACAGCTTAAGAACCTAGGACAAAATCAGTAGTACCTGGTGGAGTGGGCTAAAATCAAATTATCAGTTTGATCAATTGATCAAAAATCAATTATTTTTTACTTCATTGAAACACCATCTCCTCATTGCTTCTTTATTTCTTTGGGTCTGCTTACCCTGCCATACACTTATGAACAGATGCATATAGAATTTTGCACATACAAGGAGAATTTCATAAATCCTTGTTTTATGGGATATCCATAAACTGCTGGTAAAATATTAACTTTAATATAATAGGTTAAGGAATTTATTCTCTAATGTTTACCTTCAATTTCTACATTTCTTAGTTTATATGGACCTTTAAATTATTTTCTCTAACACTTTTTTTTAATTGAGCAGGAGATATAGGTATTACCATTTTCCCTTTGCCTTCACATATTCACAGTCTCCCCCAACCTTAACATCTCCCCCACCAGGTGGTACATTTCTTGCAATTGATAAGCCTATACTGACCTGTCACTCAAAGTCCATTTTTTTATTAGTGTTGGGAATGTGACACTTGGGTTACTCTTGGTGTTATATAGTCTGTAGGTTTTGACAAATGCATAATGACATGTATCCATCATATCAGTATCATATGCCCTAAAAATCCTCTATGCTCCACCTAGTTATCACTGCTTCTCCCCAAACCCCTGGCAACCACGGATCTTTTTCCTGTATTCCTAGTTTTGTCTTCTCAGAATGTCACATAGTTGGAATAATACAGTATGTAACCTTTTCAGATTGTCTTTTTTTACTTAGTAATATGCATTTAAGCTTCTTCCGTTCTATTCATGCCTTGATTGTTCATTTCCTCTTAGTGCTGAATAATATACCTTTGTCTGGATATTTATTTATCCATTTACCCACTGAAGGATTACTTGGTTGCTTCCAAGTTTTTGTCAATTATGAATAAAGCTTCTATAAACATCTCTCTGAAGGTTTTTATGATGACCTAAGTTTTCAGCTCTTCTAGGTAAATACCAAGGAGAGGGATTGTTAGATCATATGGTGAAAGTATGTTGAGTTTTATAAGAAACTGTCAAACTGTCTTCAAAAGTAGCCGTACAATTTTGCATTCCCATCAGCAATGAATGAGAAATTCCTGTTGTTCCACATCCTTGCCAGCATTTAGTGATGTCTGGTTTGGGATTTGGGCTATCATAGTAAGTTTATAGTTGCTATCTCATTGTTCTTTTAATTTACAATTCCCTAATGGCATATGATCTTTACATTTTTATATACTCATTTGTAAAAACATTCAATACTATACTTTAAAATTTGAGGATCTATTCCAAAAAATACAACTGTTGTATGGTAAAATCATTTTTATTGTAAAAAGGGAGTTATGACTACCTAAGTATTTGTATCAGTTTCCTTCATGTTTCCTAATTCTCTCAGTTACACTTCTGGTTTCTTGTTTTTTGGGCTCTTGTGAATTAGAAATACTTTTTTTTTTAAAGATTTTATTTATTTATTTGACAGAGAGAGAGAGAGAGAGAGGGAGAGCGCACAAGTAGGGGAAGCAGCAGCAGAGGGAGAGCGAGAAGCAGTCTTCCCGCAGAGCAGGGAGCCCAATGCTGGTCTCGATCCCATGACCACAGGATCATTGCCTGAGCCAAAGGCAGACATTTAAAGACTGAGCCACCCAGAAGCCCCAAAATTATTTTTTAAATTATTGTTTTATTTTCTATTCTGAAATAACCAAGGCATTTTTCTTTGGTATATTTGTCTTAAATTTGTAAGATATAAAATGAGATAATAAAAATACATTTTTAAAAATTTTTCTTTGAAATTTAAAATGATTTTTTGCATCTCCCCAACTTACTGAGGTTTCATTGAAATACAAAATATACAAATTTAAGGGGTACAATATGGTGATTTAGTATGCGTATATATTGCAAAATAATTACCACAGTAAGATTAGTTATCACTTCCATCTTTTCACATAACTTTTTATCTGTGATAATTTAACATTTAAGATCTAGTCTCTTACCAACTTTGAGGTATATAATTATGGTATTTTTTATTGAAGTATAATTAACATACAGCATTATGTTAGTGTCAGGTGTACAATATAGTAATTCAACAATTCTATACGTTACTAAGTGCTCATCACAATAAGTATGACCATCATGTCACCAATATTATTTAAATATTGTTGACTATATTTTCTATGCTGTACTTTTATTTTCCATGACTTATTTATTTTATAACTGGAAGCTTGTACCTCTTAATCTCTCTGCCATCACTCTGCCCACCTTCCCTCTGGCAACCAACGGTTTGTTCTCTATACTTAAGAATCTGATTTTTCGGGGCACCTGGGTGGCTCAGTTGGTTAAGCGACTGCCTTCAGCTCAGGTCATGATCCCGGAGTCCAGTGATCAAGTCCCACATTGGGTTCCCTGCTCAGCAGGGAGTCTGCTTCTCCCTCTGACCTTCCCCCCTCTCATACTCTCTCTCTCTTATTCTCTCTCTCTCTCAAATAAATAAATAAAAATCTTTTAAAAAATTTTAAGAAAAGAGTTTCTTTTTTCATTTGTTTTGCTTATTTCTTTGCTTTGTTTTTTTATTTTTTATTTAATTCCCCCCCCCAGGGGAATTCTACCAAACATTTATTCATTTATTTTGTATTTTTTTATTAACTTATAATGCATTATTGTTTCAGGGGTACAGGTCTGTGATTCATCAGTCTTACACAATTCACAGCACTCACCATAGTACTTACCCTCCCCAGTGTCCATCACCCAGCCACCCTGTCCCTCCCACCCCCCTCCACTCTTTGCTTTGTTTTTCAGATTCCACATAAAATTATTTGATGTTTGTTTTTCTCTGTCTGACTTATTTCATTTAGCATAGCACTCACTGGATCCATCCATGTTGTTGTAAATGACAAGATCTAACTCTTTTTTATTCCATTATATACATGGATATATACATATATCACATCACATCACTTTTATCCATTCATCTATTGATGGAAATTGGGCTGCTTCCCTATCTGGGCTATTGTAAATAATGCTGCAATAAACATAAGGTGCATATATCTTTTGAATTAGAGTTTTTGTTTTCTTTGGGTAAATACCCAATAACGGAATTATTGGATTGTATGGTATTTCTATTTTTAATTCTTTTAGGGAAACTCCATACTGTTTTTCATGGTGGCTCTACCAATTTCCATTCCCACCAACAGCGTATGAGGATTCCTTTTTCCTCACATCCTTGTCAATGCTTGTTATTTCTTTGGACAGTTTGTTATATATGTTGAATATTAACTCCTTATCAGATAGAGCATTTGTAAATATCTTCTCCCATTCAGTAGGTTGCCTTTTGGTTTTGTTAATGGTTTCCTTCACTGTGCAAAAGCTTTATATTTTGGTGTACTACCAATAGTTTTTGTTTTGTTTTGTTTTGCTTTGTTTTTTGCTTTCATTTCTCTTACTTGAGACATGTCTAGAAAAACAGCGTACATTTTCTTTCTGAAGTTTTATGGTTTTAGGTCTCATCTTTAGCTCTTTAATCCATTTTGAGTTTATTTTTGTATATGGTGTAAGATAGTGGTTCAGTTTCATTCTTTTGCCTGTAGCTGTCCAGTTTTCCCAGCACAATTTGTTGAAAGACTATCTTTTCCTTATTATATATTGTTGCTTCATTTGTCATAGATAAATTAACCATATAAGTGTGTTCTATTGATGTATGTGTCTATTTGTGTCTATACCATACTGTTTTGATTACTATAGTTTTGTAGTATATCTTGAAATCTGGAATTGTGATACCTCCAGCTTTGTTTGTTTTGTTTTGTTTTGTTTTGTTTTGTTTTTTCTCAAGATTGCTTTGGCTATTTGGGGTCTTTTGTGGTTCCATACAAATTTTAGGATTATTTGCTCTGGTTTTGTGGAAAATGCTGTGTTATTTTTATAATAAAAATATTGATTGAATTGATTGAATCTGTAGATGTCAGTAGTACGGACATTTTAATAATATTCTTCCAGTCCATAGTCCAGCATATCTTTCCATTTGTTTGTGTTGTCTTCAATTTCTTTCATCAACCAAGTCTTTCATCTCCTTGGTTAAGTTTACTTCTAGGTATTTCATTCTTTTTGGTGTAATTGTAAATGGTATTGTTTTCTTAATTTCTCTTTCTGCTATTCTGTAATTAGTGTATAAAAATGCAAGATTTCTGAATACTAATTTTGTATCCTACAACTTACTGAATTATTTATTAGTTCTGATAGATTTTTAGTGGCATCTTTAGAGATTTCTATATATAGTATCATGACATCTGCAAATAGGACACTTTTACTTCTCCCTTATCAATTTGGATGCTTTTATTTATTTTTCTTTTCAGATTGTTGCAGCCAAAACTTCCAGTACTATTGTTGAATTAAAGTGGTGAGAGTGGACATCCTTGTCTTGTTTCTTTTTTTTTTTTTTTAAGATTTTATTTATTTATTTGACAGAGAGAGACACAGCGAGAGAGGGAACACAAGCAGGGGGAGTGGGAGAGGGAGAAGCAGGCTTCCCGCGAAGCAGACATCCCGATGCGGGGCTCGATCTCAGGACCGTGGGATCATGACCTGAGCCCAAGGCAGACGCCCAACGACTGAGCCACCCAGGTGCCCCCCTTGTCTTGTTTCTGATCTTAGAGAAAATGCTCTCAGTTTTTCACCATTAAGTATGATGTAAGCTGTGTGGTTTTTATATATGGCCTTTATTATATTGATATATAATCCCTCTAAACCCGGTTTGCTGGGAGTTTTTATCATAAATGGATATTATACTTTATCAACTGCTTTTACTGCATCTATTGAGATGATCATATGGTTTTGATTCTTTCTCTTTTTATTTATTTTTTTTAAAGATTTTATTTATTTATTTGAGACAGAGAGAATGAGAGAGAGAGAGCACATGAGAGGGGGGAGGGTCAGAGGGAGAAGCAGGCTCCCCGCCGAGCAGGGAGCCGGATGCGGGACTCGATCCAGGGACTCCAGGATCATGACCTGAGCCGAAGGCAGTCGCTTAACCAACTGAGCCACCCAGGCGCCCCTCTTTCTCTTTTTAATGTGATGTATTACATTGGTTGATTTGTGAATATTGAACAACCCTTGAATCCCTGAAATAAATTCTATTTGATCATGGTGAATGATTTTTTAAATGTACTGTTGAATTTGATCTACTAATATTTTTGTTGAAGATTTTTGCATCTATGTTTTTTTTGTTGTTGTTGTTGTTTTTAAAGATTTTATTTATTTATTTGCCAGAGAGACACAGCAAGAATGGGAACACAAGCAGGGGGAGTGGGAGAGGGAGAAGCAGGCCTCCCACCGAGCAGGGAGCCAGACGCAGGGCTCGATCCCAGGACCCTGAGATCATGCCCTGAGCCAAAGGCAGACGCCCAACGACTGAGCCACCCAGGTGCCCCTGCATCTATGTTTATCAGAGATACTGGCCTGTAGTTTTCTTTTCTTATAGTTTTATTTTGTTTTGTTTTGTTTTGTTTTGTTTTGTTTTGTCTAGTTTTGGTATCAGGGCAATGCTGGCCTTATAGAATGAATTTGGAAGTTTTCCTTCTTCTTCTGTTTTTTGGAATAGTTTGAGAAGAATGAGTATTGACTTTTCTTTAAATATTTGGTAGAATTCACCTGTGAAGCCACCTGGTGTTGGACTTTTGTTTGTTGGGATTATTTTGGTTATTGATTCAATGTCATTGCTAATTATTGGTCTGTTCAAATTTTCTATTTCCTCCTGATTCAGTTTTGGAAGATTATACATTTCTAGAAATGTGTCCATTTCTCCTAGGTTTTCCAATTTGTTGGCATATAATTTTTCATAATATTCTCTTATTATCCTCTGCATTTCTTCTTACTGATTTTTTTAGTTCAGTCCTCTCTCTTTTTTTTCCTTGATAAGTCTGGTTAAAGGTTATCTATCTTTTCAAACAGCTAGTTCCTGGTTTCGCGGAATTTTTTTTTTGTCTTTATTTCATTTACTTCTCTAGTCTTTATTATTTCCTTTCTTCTATTTGCTTTGGGCTCTGTTTGCTCTTTTTCTAGCTCTTTTAGGTGTAGGTTTAAGTTGTTTATTTGAAACTTTTCTTGTTTCTTGAGGTAGGCTATAAACTTCCTTCTTAAAACTGTTATTGCTACATTGCAAAGATTTTGGATCAATGTGTTTTCATTTTCAATTATTTCCATGTATTTTTTTATTCCCTCTTTGACTTTTCAGTGGACTCATTAATTGCTTATTAGCATGTTGTTTAGCCACCATGTGTTTGTGTTCTTTCCAGATTTTTTTGCAATTGATTTCTAGTTTCATATAATTGTTGTTGGAAACAACACTTGGTATAATTTCAATATTCTTGAATTTATTGAGACTTGTTTTGTGACCGAACATGATCTATCCTGAATAATATTTCATGTGCACTTATAAAGAACATGTGTTCTGCTTATTTGGGATGGAATGTTTTGAATATACCTGTTAGGTCCATCTGGTCTAATGTGTTGTTCAAAGCCACTGTTGTCTTGTTGATTTTCTGTCTGGATGATCTATGCATTGATATAAGTGGGGTGTTAAGGCCCCTTCAATTGCTTTATATATTTAGGTGCATAGATATTTATCATTGCTATATTTTCTTGTTGGATTGTTCCCTTTATTATTATGCAATGTCTTTATTTGTCTCTTATTGTAGTCTTTGTTTTAAAGTCTTTTTTGTCTGTTATAAGTATCACTACTCGGGTTTTTTTTTCTTCACTTCCATTTGCATAATATATACTTTTACATCTGTTCATTCTGAATGTGTCTTTAGGTCTGAAATGAGTCTCTTATAGGCAGCACCTAAATGGGTCTTGCATTTTATCCATTGGTTGAAGCGTTCAGTCCATTTACATTTAAAGTAATTATAGATAGGTACTTACTGTCATTTTATTATTTGTTTTCCAGTTGTTTTCATAGTTCTCTGTTTCATTTTCTCTTGGTCTCTTCCTTTATGCCTTGATGGCTTTCTTTAGTGTTATGTTTGTATTCCTTTCTTTATTTTTTGTGTATCTATTTTAGGCTTTTGATTTGTGATTACCATGGGGTTTATATATAACATCTTATGCATATAGCAGTCTATATTAAGTTGATAGTCATTTAAGGTTGAACACATTCTAAAAGCAGTAAGTTTTTACTCCTTTCTCCACATTTTATATATAGGATGTCAAATTTTACATCCTTTTTTTGTGTATCCCTTGACTGATTTTTGTACATATTACTGACTTTACTACTTTTGTATTTTAACCTCCATACTGGTATTATAAGTGATTAATCTACTACTTTTATTATATGTTTGCATTTACTTGTCAAATTTTTCCTTTTCATAATTTTCTTACTGCTAGTTATGGCTTTTTCTTTTCACTCAAAGAATTCCCTTCAATGTTTCTTGTAAGACGGGTTTAGTAGTAATAAACTTCCCAACTTTTGTTTGTCTGGGAAACTTTTTATCTCTTCTTCTATTCTGAATGATAATCTTGCCAGGGAGAGTATTCTTGGTTGTAGTCTTTTTCCTGTTAGCACTTTGAATATATTGTGCCACTCCCTCTGACCTGCAGTTTCTGCTGAAAAATTAACTGATAGCTTTGTATGTAACTGTATTTTTTTCTCTTGCTGCTTTTAAAATTCTCTCTTTATCACTACTTCTTGGATTTTTAATTATTATATGTCTTGACGTGGACCTACTTGGATTAATCTTGTTAGGGACTCTGTGCCTCATGGATCTGGATGTCTGTTTCCTTCCCCAGATTAGGGAAATTTTCAGCTATTATTTCTTCAAATAAGTTTTCTGCCCCTTTCACTCTCTCTTCACTTTCTAGAATCCTTATAATACACATGTTATTACACTTGATAATGTCACTGAGTTCCTTAAGCTATTCTCATTTTTTATTATTTTTTTTGCTTTTTGCTGCTCAACTTGGTTGATTTCCATAAGCCTGTCTTCCAGATCACTGTCTTCCAGATTCTTTTTACATCCTCCAATCTGCTCTTGATTCTTTCTTGTGTATTTTCTATTTCAGTTATTGAGTTCTTCATCTCTGGATGGTTCTTTTTTATTTTTCTATCTTCTTGAAGATCTCACTGAGATCCTTCACTTTTTTCTCAAGTCCAGTGAGTATCTTTATGAGCATTACTCTGAATTTTTTATCAGACATATTGTTATCTTTGTTTCATTTAGCTCTTTTGCCATGATTTTGTCATTTTCTTTAATTTTTGACTTATTCTTCTATCTCCTCGTTTTGTCTAATGCTCTGAGTTTGTTTCTATGTATTAGAAAGGTCAGCTATACCTCCTGGTCTGGAAAGTAGTGGGCTTGTGTAGAAGAGTTCCTGCAGTGCCCTGTAGCATCATGCTTCCTTGTCACTAAAACCAGACACTCCAGGAGTGTCTCCTATATGGGCTGTGTATGCCTTACTGTTGTGGCAGAGCCATTTTTGTTTTCAGTCCTGTCAGCTGCAATGAGCTGCTTTGTCTGCTGTGGGCACACTGGGCAAGGTTTGGTCCCTGCACTGTTGAGGGGCCCATCTGAGTCCAATGGGGGCCTGTAAGTGGGCAGCATTAGTGGTCAGGCTAGCTGTCTGCACTTAGTCTGTCTGCTGCAAGTGCATGCACACCAACAGCAAGACCTTTTTTCTGCACTACCAGCTAAAATGTTCTGCTGCCAGAACTTCAGGTGTGCTGGTGTGTGTGGTTAACTCTCTTGCTCCCCAAGGCAGGAGTCACTTTGGAGTGGCACTGTTCCCTGCTGGGGCTGCTTACAAGGTGTGGGAAGGAACAACTTTGGAGGTATACCTACCTGAAGCTAGCAGGTTGGATGGGGTGTGTTTGCAGGTGAACATGGGAGCAGGGCACAAGGTGTTAGCAAGATAGGTGGACAGTGTTTATGCTGGCTCCCACAAATATCTGTCTACATAGGTTGGAGGAAGAAAAGAGAAATGACATTCACCAGCACTTTTGTTCTTGGGGAAGTCTCCTGAAGTTTCCTGACCCTCCCGCCAGCACATGTTCTGAGACTAGTAAATAAATCTTCGGCACTTTCCAAACTGCTGCTTCCATGTTGTGTCTCCCTTGGATTATTTGTTATGTTGGCTCTTTGAGGGTGGTGATTCAGTTTCCTAATGCCCTTTTGCTCCCCTAAGGTTAAGCCCACTGATTTTTAAAGTACCCAGAGTTAATCCCCACTGATTTTAAAAGCAAGTGAAATTAAGCCCTACTGGTTTTCAAGGCCAAATTATGAGAACTGTCTTCCTACTCTGGGTTTTCCATATCTGGGGAGATTGATGTGGGGTCTGATCCTCTCACTTCTCTGTGCTTTTGGTGTTCCTCCAGTTTGTGGTTAGTTTTGCTGGGGGTTTTGTTCTCAACCATTTTTCATCCCATTGTGGTTTCCTCTCTATGATTAACTGAAATGTCCATTCTGCCAGTATTTGGGTCATTTTCAGAGTTAGTTGTTCAGATGTAGCTTTTATTCAGTGTGTCTAGGATGAGGTAAGCTCGGGATCTTCCTACTCTGACTGTTTTCTCAGAATCTTATAGTATGGTATTGTTAAATATAATCATCATGCTACCCATTTGATCCTCAGAACTTATTCATCTTATAGCTGAAACTCTATACCCTTTCATGAACATGTCCCCATTTCGTTCACACCCAGGTCCTAGCAACCACTGTTCTATTCTCTCTATGAGGTTGGCTTGTTTAGATTTCACATAGAATGGTATCATACAGTCTTTTTCTCTCACTGTCTAACTTACTTCACTTAGCCTAATACCCTCAAGTTTCATCCATGTGGTCAAGAAAAACGAGATTACTTTTTTTGTCTGAATATTATTCTATTTTATATCCAACCTGCATCTTCTATAATCATGCAGGGTGTAGTTGGACACATAATTTAGGTTGTTTCCACATCCTGACTATCGTGAATAATACTGAAATGACCATGAGGGCACAGATATCTCTTTGAGATATTGATTGAATTTCCTTCAGGTATATACCCAGAAGTGGAATTGCTATAACATATGGTAGTTCTATTTTTAATATTTAAAAAAAAACTTTATATGTTTTTTCCATAGTGGTTGTACCAATTTATATTCCCATCAACAGTGCACAGGGGCTCCCTTTTCTCCAAGTCCTTGCCAATGCTTGTTACCTCTTACCTTTTTGATAATGGCCATTCTAACAGGTGTTGGATGATATCTCACTGTGATTTTGATTTGCATTTTCCTGGTATATGGTGATGTTGAGCCTCTTTTCATGTACCAATTAGCCATTTGTATATCTTCTTTATGAAAATATCTATTAGGTTTTCTGCACATGTTTTAATCAGATTTTTTTTGGAATTGATATGTATGAGTTTCTTACATATATTAGATATGAATCCCTTATTAGATGGATGGCTTGCAAGTATTTTCACCTATTCTGTAGGTAGCCTTTTTCACTTTGTTGATTATTTCTTTTCCTGTGCAGAGGCTTTGTAGTTTGATATAGTCACATTTGCTACTTTTGGCTTTCATTGCTTGTCCTTTTTTTTTATTAAAAAAAATTATTGCCAAGACCAAAGTCAAGAATCTTTTTCCCTAAATTTACTTCTCAGAGTGTACACTTTTTGGCTTCCATTTATAGTCTTAATCCATTTTGACATAAATTTTGTGTTATGATATAGGTTTCCATACTCATTTTTTTTTGCACATGAATATCCAGTTTTCCCAACACCATTTATAGAAAAGAATATTCTTTCTCCAGTATTCTTGGTTCCCTTTTCAAACATTAGTTAATATATAAGCATGGATTTAGTTCTAGTTTTTCAATTCTATTCCAATCATCTACGTATCTATTTTATGCAGTTCCGTACTGTTTTGATTACTATAGCTTAATAATAAAGTTTGAAATCAATAATTGTGATGCCTCCAGCTTTGTTATTCTTTCTCAGAACTGTTTGGCTATTAGAGTTCTTTGGTTGTTCCATACAAAATTTTAGAATTATTTTTTCTATTTCTGTGAAAAATTTTATTGGAATTTTAATAGGTATTGCATTGACTCTCTAGGTGGCTTTGGGACGTATGGACATTTTTAAATTATTAATGATTTTGATTCATGAACATGGGATATCTTTCCATTTGTTTGTGTTTCAGTGTCTTTCATTGAAGTCTCATGGTTTTTAGTGTACAGATATTTTTCTTTGGTTAAATTTATATTTAAGTATTTTATTGTTTTTCATGCTATTTTAAATGGGATTCTTTTCTTTATTTCTCTTTCTGATAGTTCATTATTAGTATATGGAAATGTGATCCTGGAGTATGTTCCACGTATGCTTGAGAAGAACATGTATTCTGGTGCTCCTAAGTGGAATGCTTGTTCATTGTTGATGAGAATGAAAAATGAGAAAGGCTCTGCATGTGTGGGGGCAGGCAATATATGGCAAATCTCTATACCTTTAATTTATTTGTACAGTAAACCTTAAACTGCTCAAAAAATCAAATTTATTAAAAAAATAGTTGATCACTCTAGATGAATTTTTGGAATTAGTGGATAAACTGAAGTAGCTTGTTTCCATCATGGATGCCATTAATATTTTCCTCCCCTCTATATAAATGCCATTTTCTCATTATAAGATGGAATTTCTTCTTCTTTCTTCTCATCACATCCCCATCTGCACTTAGATCTGATCTGGTCATATACTTTCTTGACTAACAGAATTTGGCAAAGGTAACATTGGGCACTACTGAAGATAAGTCTAGGAAGCATTTCATTTTTTCCCTGGGCCTCTAGGAATGTTTGTGCTTTGGACACTCTAGTGTAATAATAACTCCATGCTTCAAAAGTAATAGGCTCCTGAATAATGGATCCTGACAAACGAGCCTTCTGTCCATCTCTGAAAGGAAAACAGACCCTCAAGATGAACTGAACCATCAGCTCAATGCCACCAGGTGAACTTTGGTTTTCATCACATAAAACAAAAAAATTGCTCAACCAAATCATGCTTTGTTACTGGCTTACACATTTGTGAACTTTAATCAAGGGTGTTTTGTTGAAGCCACAAAATTATCATCACTTGCTAAATAGCAGTAAATAATCTTAACAGATTGTGTCCAATAAGCTTTTCTGTGGGGAAACTTCTTTTTACTTACCCATCCAGAAACAAAGGAATCTCCAGTTTTACTCTATAGAAAAATTATTTCAAGGGGCACCTGGGTGGCTTAGTCATTAAGCGTCTTCCTTCTGCTCAGGTCATGATCCCAGGGTCCTGGGATCAAGCCCAGCATCAGGCTCCCTGCTCAGGGGGAAGACTGCTTCTTTCTCTCCAAATCCTCCTGCTTGTGTTCCCTTTCTCGCTGTTTCTGTCAGATAAATAAATAAAATCTTTAAAAAAAATTATTTCAAGAAAGGGGAACTCACTGGCTTATCTTTGAAGGAATCAGTGTGAATTGCTTGTGATTATGAGAAGAAAATTAAAAAGAAAGCTTTGTTTAAAAATGTTTTTTACTGATAGCTAATCTTGGGATTTTGAACTTTGATGCCTAAAAAAAATCAAAACTATATGAAAAAAGACAAATACCATATGATTTCACTCATATGTGGAATTTAAGAAACAAAACAAATGAACATAGGGGAAGGGGAATAAAAGAGAGGGAAGCAAACCATAAGAGACTCTTAACTATAGAGAACAAACTGAGTGTTGCTGGAGGGGAGGTGGTGGGGGATGGGCTAAATGGTGATGGGTATTAAGGAGGGCACTTGTGATGAGCAATGGGTGTTACATGTAAGTGGTGAATCACTAAATTCTACTCCTAAAACCAATATTCCACTATATGTTAACTAACTAGAATTTAAATAAAAACTTGAAACAAACTGGCAAACAAAAACCTCACAGATGATTTTGGGTTCAGAAAGGTGGTGGAATGCCTCCTTTGATTTTTGGTCAAGAATATCCCTAAGACTCACTCCACAAAAATCTATTTGCAATATTTGATTGGATTCTTAGAGTCTTCTATTAGTCTTTGATGTATTCCTTGACATCTGGATATTTCACTTACTTATCAAAACCAAAATATACTTTATGAACATGTATCCTGGCATTCCCAAAGCATTTAAGCACTTGGGTCACTGTTCTTAATTCCTCCCATTAGTGTCAAATAATTCTTATCTAAGACTAATTTAGGTTCAAATTTTGGTTCAAACATTGACAATTATTTGTCTTTATGAGGGACATAGGTATAGATTCTGATTTTTAATTACGTAGTATGTTCATTTAGAGATTTCTGTTGGGTAGTATATGATCTATTTTTCAAGTGGCAAATGAGAGGCAAGAACTTGGATTTTTCATGTTGTTTGCTTATTTATATATTTCTTTAGGATTCAGGTATTTTGATATTTGAGACTACATGTCACAGAAGTCATTAGTGTCTTGGCATTTCAATAGCAGATAGAGCATCTATGTTTGTATTGTCTTGCATAAATGTGTGATTTTTATTTTTTAACTCAAATAACTGTCTTTTCACACCAACAAAATCCTTATCCTTTTCTATCTCTACTCATATGGGCCATGTAGTTAACAATACATACAGAAAGGAATTACTGTACCAGATTATATTTATATATAATAGCTTACGGTGAACTTTTGAATCTAGTAGAGTGACATATTTAAGCAGCACTTTAGAATAAAAAGAAAAATCTCTAGCAGAGTGATCAGCTTTTTTTCTTTTTCTTTTCTTTTGGTTAGCATGTAAAACAAAGAGAACACAGTATTATTATCTTTTCAAGACTCTTCAAATAAGACTAAAGATGGCAGAAAAAGGAAAATCATTTCCTCAAAGTACAACAGTTATTGATTTTTGTATAAGGAATTTCTCCAAATCTAGTGGTTTAAAACAACACAAATTTGAGAGCTTATTATCTTAGAGTTTTAATGAATCAGACATCTGGGCACAGGATAACTAGGTCTTCTATTCAGGGTCTCACAAGGCTATAATCAAGGTGTTGGTCAGGCTGTGTTTTCATCTGGCAGTCAACTGAGAATAAACCCACTTCTAACCTCATTCCCAATGTCAGCATGATTTATATTATTGCAGCTATATGTCTAAGGCTCTGGCTTATTACAGTTTCTCTCTTATTACAAGTGTCTCTCCACTACCCTACCAGTTGGAAAATAACTATCCTACTAGATTGACAAGAAAATTCACAGAACTTTCATATTTTACCAGTGATGCTCCTCTGAAAGATCCAATGATATTAATTATATTGTTTAATTCACTCACTAATCAACATTCTTAATAAAAACCAATATTTTTTGTTTCAACTTTAAACCTTGCAGCTTATGACAATATGCCCAAGAATTGATAAAAATTATATAAACTTTTTTAAAAAAGAAATTTGCATAATTTTCTACTTCTGGATGTAATTAATATATCTAACTACAGATTTTCCAAAGCTTGCATGGAAGTGACTGTTTTGACTGGTTTAAATAAAGAGTATTCATATACATTATGTAAGGGAAACAAGTTTTCTAGAACAGATGTTCAATTTAGGCTTTAAAAATGCTGCTCCTCTAACTAAGGGGGAGAAAGTAGCTTAGTTTTCATAATATAATGGCCTGGATTACGGGATTATAAGAAGTAAAAGAATTGATGGAAATTTACTATTTATAAGAACTATGTAATGTAATATTTCATAGCTAAAAGTAGCTGAAAACTTAATACAACATTCCTAAAGAAGGAATTGGCACAATTGACTCTCTCAATAATAAAACAATGGTCACTCTCTCATTTTATCAGCCATGTAGAAATAAAGTTAACATAATAATCTATGAAAATCTTTTTTTAATTTATATTCTCTTTACATTTTAATAAATTTATTTTAAAATTTTAATAAATTTGGTTTTTGTTTATTTTATATATTTTATATATATGATTACACACTTAATATGAGATCTATCTTCTTAACAGATTTTCAATTGCACAATACTGGCCCAAAGTTGTACAGCTTATCTCTATAACTTATTTATCTTGCATAACTGTAACTATATACCCATGAAACAGCAACTCCCTATTTCCTTCTCCCTTCCAATCCCTACAACCACCATTCTGTTCTTTGTTTCTATGAGTTTGACTATTTTAGATACCTCATATAAGTGGAGTCATGCAGTATTTTTTTTGTGATTGACTAATTTCACTTAACATACTGTCCATCAGGTTCATCAATATTGTTATGTGTGGCAAAATTTCTTTTTTTTAAATGCTAGATAATATGCTATTGTTTGTATATACCACACTTTCTTTATCCATTCATCTGTTGCTAAACATGTAGATTTCTCCCATAGCTTAGCTATTGTGGATAATAGAGGAATGAAGATATAAGTGCAATTATCTCTTGAGATGTTGATTTTAATTATTTGAGTATATACCCAGCAGTGGAATTATTGAACTATATAGTATATTTATTTCTAATGTTTTGACGAAGCTTCATATTCTTTTCCATAGTAGCTGCACAAATTTACATTCCCATCAACAGTACACTATGGTTCCTTTTTTCCACATCCTCACAAACACTTGCTATATGTTTTTTTATAATAGCCATACTAACAGGGGGAGATAATATCTCACTTTTGATTTGCACTTCCCTGATGATTTGTGTTGTTGAGTGTCTTTTCATATGTCTGTTGGTCATTTGTATGTGGTCTCTTGAGAGATGTCTGAGTCTTTGTCCTTTCCTTATTCAGAGGTTTTTTTTTTTTTTTTCTGTTGAATTGTAAGAATTCCTTATGTATTTTGGATATTAACCCTTATAAGATTATGGTTTGCAAGTGTTTTCACCCATTCTGCATGATGTCTTTTTGCTAGTTTGATTTTCCTTTGCTGTGTGGAAGCTTTTTGTTTTTCTATACAGTCCCACTTGTCTCTTTTCTTTTCTTTCTTTTTTTTTCCCAAAGATTTTATTTATTTATTTGACAGAGAGAGACACAGCAAGAGAGGGAACATAAACAGGGGGAGTGGGAGAGGGAGAAGCAGGCTTCCCACTGAGCAGAGAGACTGACTTGGGGCTCGATCCCAGGACCCTGGGATCATGACCTGAGCCAAAGGCAGACGCTTAACGACTGAGCCACCCAGGCACCCCCACTTGTCTCTTTTCAAAGCGCTTAAGTGTTTATCTCTTTCAGTAGGCTTATTCTTAAGTATGCTATTCTTTTTGACACTATATGATTGTTTTTTAATTTCTTAATTTCCCTGTCAGGCTGTTCACTCTTAGTGTATAGAAATGCCAGTAACTTTTGTATGTTTGTTTCATATTCTGCACTAAACTGATTTTATTTTTCAGTCTTAACAGCATTTTTTATGGAGTCTTTAGTGTTGTGCACATATTAGATTATGTCATCTGCAAAGAGATAATTTTACTTCATCATTTCCAATTTGGATGCCTTTTCTTTCCTTTTCTTGCTTGATTGCTTTGGGAGAGCTCCTAGTACTATTGGTGAATAGAAGTGACTAGAGCGGGCCTCATTGACTTGGTTGTAATCCTAGAGGAAAACTCGGTCTTCACTCTTAAGTGTGGTGCTAGTGGTGGGCTTTTCATATATGGCCTTTATTATGTTGAAATAAATTTCTTCTATACTTAGTTTGTTGAGAGTTTTATCATGAAAATCTGTTTAATATTATCAAAAAATTTCTGCATTTCTTGAGATAATCATGTGATTCTTATGTTTCATTCAGTTAATGTGGTTTATGACAGTAATAAATTTGTGTATGCTGAAAGATCCTTGTATCCCAGAGATAAATCCCACATGGTATATGATCCCTTTAATGTGCTCTTGGGTTCAGTTTGCTAGTATTTTATTAAGTTTTTTGCAACTATATTCATCAGATAGTAGTCTATAATTTTCTTTTTTTGTGGTGTCTTTGTGTGGCTTTGGTATGAGGTTAATACTGGACTGGCCACTGTTGGAAGTGTTCCTTTTTTAATTTTTGAACAACTTCAAGAAGAATTGGTGTTAACTCCTTAAATGTTTAATGGAATGCACTAGTTTGGTCATCTAGTTTTTTTTGTTTTTGTTTTTGTTTTTGATGGAACATTTTTGTTTACTGATTTAATATACTCATTCTTTATTAATCTCTCTCTATTTTCTATTTCTTTGTGATTCACTTTTGGTAGGTTGTTTATTTCTAGAAATTTATCCCTTTCTTCCAGGTTATTCAATTTTTTGGTATAATTGCAAATGGTCCTTGTTTATGATTTTTTTTTCTTGCATTAGTTGTCTCTTTTTCAGTTCTGATTTCATTTACTTGAGGCTTCTCTCTTTTGCTCTTATTTTAGCTAAAATTTTGCCAATTTGCTTATATTTCAAAGCAAAAAGCTCAATTTAATTGATGTTTCTATTATTTTTCTACCTCTATTATGTTTATTACTCTTCTAACCATTATCATTTGCCTTCTGTTAACTTTGGCTTAATTTGTCTTTTTCTAGTTCTTTGAGATGTAAAATTCTTTTATTTATTTGAGATCTTCCTTATTTTTAAAAGTAAATGTTTACCTCTAAAACTTCCCTCTCAGTAGTGTTTTTATTGTATTCCATAGGTTCTGATGTTTGTATTTTTGTTTTCTTTTTTTTTTTGAGTTTGTTTTGTTTTGTTTTCCTTTTTGATTTCTCCTTTGACTATAGGTTGCTCAGGAGTGTATTGGTTTATCTACCAGCAATTTGTGAATTTTCAAGTTTCTTTCTGTTCTTGATTTCTAGTTTTATTCTATTGTATTTGGAAAAGATACCTGATGTGATTTCAGTCTTTTGAAACATATTTAGATTTTTCTTGTGACCAACATGTGATCAAGCTTGAAGAATCTTTCACGGACACTTGAGAAGAAAGTATATTCAGCTTCCATTGGATGGAAAGTTCTTTGTATGTTTCTCAAGTTCATTTGGTCTTTAGTGTTGTTCATTATGCTATTTCCTTATTGATATTCTTTACATTATTTAAGGTGGGGTATTAAAGCCTCCTGTTATTATTGTGTTGCTGTCTACTTCTTCATTCTGTCAATATTTGTTTTATATATTTTATATATAAATATATATATAAAATATTTATATATATTATTGTTGGGTGCTTATATATTTACAATTATATTTTCCTGATGAATTGACCTTTTCATCATTATATAATGAATTTCTTTTTCTCTTGTTACAGTTTCTGACCTAGAGTCTATTTTGTCTGCTTGTCTCTCTTGGTTTCTATTTACATGAAATATCTTTTTTCACTCCTTCACTTTCAGCTTATTTGTGTCCTTAAATCTAAAGTGATTCTGTTGTAAACAACATATACTTAAATCTTGTTTTTTAATCCATTCAACCTGTTTATGGTTTTAGACTGGGGAGTTTCATTGATTTATTTTTAAAGTAATTATCCATAGGTAAGACTTTTTTTTTCTCTTTAGCTTAGGATATTTGAGATACTAACATAATTACATCTGTTGGTATTCTCCATAGTTTACTGAAAACTCCTCTCTTGGTCTTCATGTGCTCAATGAGCTTTTTATTTTCTTAGGCAAACATTACAACACTTGACTCTGAATAATTATAACATGATAATCCCTTTCAACTATTCTTGCCTAGAGTGTCATGTTAAGTTATAAAGAGGCTTTTTCAAAATTAAGAAATTATTATAAGGCCACTGACTTTCTTTACCTCGTTCTAGCTTATAGTTAAATTTAAATACTTTTTCTTTTTACCAGTTATAACTAAGTGACAAACAACACCAAATCTTTTTCATCTAGCCACTTACTCTCTAAAAAATTCTGCTTTCTACATGACTGTTAAATGGTGTGGCATTTAATAGTATGGCATATTACATCTATACTAATTCTCTTTTTTAATAAATATAAGTCTTGCGGTTGTCTGGTAATAGTAAAATACAATGAGTGTATTTTTCTTATTTGGCTGATATTCAGCACAACATAATGCTGTCAAGATATTATTTGATTATATATAATATCATAAGCATAATCAAGGTATACTATTTAAGAAGAGGCAGTATCTTCTAGACACTTGGTAATAAAATAGTCTGTTAATCACAATGCATTCTACTTATCCCTGAAATGAGTATCTAAAGAAACTCAATTATTTAGATTAATAACTATATGTAAAAAAAAGTCCTAGATGACTATCATGAAAAATAATAGGCTTATAGGCTTATAGGCTACTATAAAAACTAATAGACTATTTTAAAAATTATAAGAGTTAATAGACAATTCTGGGAAAGATGACAGAGTAGGGAGAAATCTAAGCTCACTTCTTCCCATGACACACCAGGCCTATAACTACATAAACTGCAACTCACTCTGAAAAAACCTGAAGATTAGCAGAACAGATCCACCATGGGTAGGAATATAAAGAAAAAGACACATCAAGCATAGTAGGAAGGACAGAGATACTCTCAGGAACCAAACTCATGGTGCAATGATCCACAATGGCAAGGATATCAAAAGTGCAGTGGTTCCCCTTGAGGAAGAAGAGAACCAGGCCCCAGAATATACCCTGTTTCCTGAGGACCTGCACTAGGAAGACAAGCCCCCATAATGTTTGACTTTGAAGATCTGTAGAGCTTTTAAAATCAATGAGGCTTCCCTTTCTCTGCATTCCTGCCAACATCTGTCATTTCCCAACTTGTTAATTTTAGCCATCCTGACTGGTGTGAAGTGGTATCTCATTGAGGTTTTTATTTGGATTTGCAGCCATCAAAAGGAATGAAATCTTGCCATTTGCAATGACATGGATGGAACCGGAGGGTATTATGCTGAGTGAAATAAGTCAATCAGAGAAAGACATGTATCATATGACCTCACTGATACAAGGAATTCTTAATCTCAGGAAACAAACTGAGGGTTGCCAGAGTGGTAGGGGGTGGGAGGGATGGGGTGGCTGGGTGATAGACATTGGGGAGGGTATGTGCTATGGTGAGCACTGTGAATTGTGTTAAGACTGTTGAATCACAGATCTGTACCTCTGAAACAAATAATACATTATATGTTAAAAAAAAGAAGATAGTAGGAAGGGATAAATGAAGAGGGGGAAATCAGAGGCGGAGACAAACCATGAGAGACTATGGACTCTGAGAAACAAACTGAGACTATGGACTCTGAGAAACAAACTGAGGGTTCTAGAGGGGAGGGGGGTGGGGGGAATGGTCAGCCTGGTGATGGGTATTAAAGAGGGCATGTACCGAATGGAGCACTGGGTGTTATATGCAAATAATGAATCATGGAACACTACATTAAAAATTAATGATGTAATGTATGGTGATTAACATAACATAACAAAATTAAAAAATGTAAAATTAAAAAAAAATAAAAATAAAACAGAAATGAATGAGCCATTAAAAAAAAAAAATCAATGAGGCTTCACTCCAGGATAGCTGGAGGGCTATAGGAAACTGTCACTCCCCTCTTAAAAGGCTAGCATGCTGTATCACTAGGCCCAAGATTCAGCACAGAGGGAGCAGTTTGAAAACAACTGGGTTATATATAAAGGAAATTTATTGACTAATTTTAGGGCATGTGTTGGAGGGTCAGGTATCTGAGCTTTCTCCAGGTAGAGAAGTGTTGTTGGGCATGATTTTTCTTGTCCTTCTTCAACCTAGCTGGCCTGACACTGGTGTGAACCACTTCTGACATTCTCCATCTGTCTTGATAGCACCATTCACCACACCCTGGTGTTCCCACCCAGACCCATTTCACCTAAACTGCTACCCAAACAAGTATCAAGAGTGGTTCCCACCCTGCCACACACAATGGACAGTGTTAGTCAGGGTGTTTCCCTCCAAAGTGACTACTGCCATGCCAAACATGGCAGATAGCTGCAACCAGGACTAACATCCCTCCAAAGCAAGTCCTGCCCTGGGGGAAAAGGTGGCCATCCCAACCCACCAGCACATTCACAGTGGTTGTGACTAGGCTTCTCAACCAGCTGTGCTAGGAGTTAACTATACTAACAAGCACACATGCAGCAATGACAGCTGGATCTCTCAGCCAGCTGTTCCAGGGCCAGCCCTGACCACCACTGCACCTGCAATAGACATGGTCAGTTATTGCATACAGCTGGACTGAGGGCCATTCCTGTCCATCGACACACCAACATAAGTTGTGGGCCTGTCACAACAAGAGGGCACACATGGCCAAAACAGGGAACACCTCTGGAGCATCTGGTTCTGGAGACCAGGGGGATTGTGCTACTGGGTCCCATAAAATGCCTTCAGCATAAGACTACTACTTTTAAGACCAAGAGACATAGCTGACCTACCTAATTTATAGAAATAAATACAGAGATACCAACGAAATGAAGAGATAGAAGAATTGTTCCAAATGGAAGAATAAGACAAAACTTTACAGTAAGAAGAACTAAATCAAACAGAGATAAGAAATCTAGCTGATAAAATGTTCAAAGTAATGGTCACAAAGATGCTCACCAGTCTTGAGAGAAGAGTGGATGAACTCAATGAGAACTTTAACAAAGAGATAGAAAATATAAAAAAGAACAAACACACCTAATAATACAACTAAAGTGAAAATTACACTAGAAGAAATCAGCAGCTGGTTAGAGGATATGGAAGAATCGATTAGTGATCTGGAAGATAGGTTAGTGGAAACTTCCCAAGCTGAACAGAAAAAAGAAAAAAGAAATTAAAAATAAGGATTGGTTATTGAATCTCTGGGACAAAATCAAGGGCACTAATATTGCATTATTGGAATCTCTGAAGGAGAAGAGAGAAAAAAGGGAGCAGAAAACTTATTTCAAGAAATAGTAACTGAAAACTTTCCTAACCTGCAGAGAAAAACAGGCATCCAGTTGCAGAAAGCACAGAGAACTCCAAACAAGTTGAAATCAAGGAGGTCCTGTTATACACATAATAATTAAAATAAGAAAAATTTTTAAAAATGAGAGCATCTTAAAACTAACAAGAGAAAAGCTAATAGTTAAATACAAGGGTAACCCCATCGGATATTACCTGACTTTTCACCAGACACTTTGTAGGTCAAAAGAGAGTGACATGATATATTTAATTGGCTGAAATGAAAAAAACTACAACCAAGAATATTCTACCCAACAAGATTATCATTCAGAATCAAAGGAGAGATAAAGATTCTCTAGACAAATAAAAGTTAAAATATTCCATCATCATTAAACTGGTCTTAAAAAAGTGTTAAAGAGACTTCTTTAAGGGAAAATAAAAGGCCGTAGCTAGAAGTAAGAAAATTATGAAGGAAAAAAATTTACTGGTAAACATATATTAAATTAGTAGATCAATCACTTATAAAGGTAGCATAAAAGTTAGAAACAAATTAATAAGATCAATTAAATCCTACAAAATATAGTTTAAGGATACACAAAGTAAAAAAATGTAAAATAAGACATAACACATATAATGTGGAAGCGGAGGAGTAAAAATGTAGTACTTCTAGAATGTATTCAAACTTAAGCAACCATCAACATAAAATATACTGCTTTATACACAGGAAGTTATATATGAACTTTATGGTGGCCACAAACCTATAACAAATACACAGAAAATAAAGAGAGAAAAACCCAAGCATAACAATAAAAAAAAAAACTCATTAAATCACAAGAGAAGAGAGCAAGAGAAGAAAAAACAGAGAAGAACTACAAAAACAGCCAGAAAACAGTTAAAAACATGGCAATAAGTACATACCTATTAATAATTACTTTAAATGTAAATGGACTAAATGCTCCAATTAAAAAAATACATAAAATACATAGGTTGACTGAATGAACATGAAAACAATACCCATCTATATTCCACCTACAAGAGACTCATTTCAGACATAAAGACACATACAGACTGAGAGTGAACTGATGGAAAAGATATTCCTTGCAAATGGAGACAAACAAAAACAAAAACATAAACAAATCCAGGGTAGTAATATTTATATCAGAAAAAATAAACTTTAAAACAGACTGTAACAACAGCCAAATAAGGGCATTACATAATGATAAAGGGATGATTCTGACAAGGGGATGTAATGATTTTGAATATCTATGCACCCAACATAGGAGCACTTAAATAAATAAAGCAATATTAACAGACAAAAAGGGAAAAACTGATAGTAATACAATAATAGTAGGGGACTTTGGCACGCCACTTACATCAACAAATACATCATCCAGACAGAAAATTATTAAAGAAATAGTGGCTTTGAGTGACAGACCAGGCCAGTCAAACTTAACAGATACATACAGAAAATTCCATCCAATTACAATAGAATACACATTCTTTTCAAGTGCACATGGAACATTCTCCAGAATAGAGCACATGTTAGGCCACAAGTCCCAATAAATTTAAGAGGATTGAATGATATCAAGCATCTTTTCCTACCAGAACAGTATGAAGCTACAAATTAATTACAAAAAGAAACTGGAAAAAAACAAACACATGGAGGCTAAACAATGTACTACAAAACAACCAAATTCAATGAAGAAATCAAAGAGGAAAGAAAAAAATACATAGAGACAAGTGAAAATGGAATCACAACAGTTCAAAATCTTTGGGACAGCAAAAGCAGTTGTAGTAGAGAAATTTATAGAGATACCGGCCAATTTCAAAGAACAAGAAAAATTTCAAATAAGCAATCTAACCTTATACCTAAATGAACTAGAAAAAGGACAAATGAAGCACACAGTAGAAGGAAGGAAATAGTAAAGATCAGAGCAGAAATAAATGCAATATAGATTTAAAAATAGATAAGATAAATATTTTAAAATTGATTATTTGAAAAGCTAATCAAATTTTTAACCTTTAATCAGACTCATCAAGAAAAAAGAGAGAGGAGTCAAATAAAATCAAAAATAAAAAAGAAGTTACAATGGACACTACAGAAATACAACATATAATAAGAAACTACTATGAAAAAATATATGCCAATAAATTAGACAACCTAGAAGAAATAGAAAAATTCCTGGAAACCTAAAATAGTCCAAGACTGAATCAGGAAGAAATAGAAAATCTGAGTAGACTAATTACTCATAACAAAATTAAATAGATAATCAAAAAATTCCTAATATACTTCATGATTTTCAGATCTACATCCAAATTAACAAAGAAGAAGTAAAACTGACAGTATTTGCAGATAGCATGATACTATATATATAGAAAACTAAAGATTCCATAAGAGTCGATGAGAACTAATAAATGAATCCAGTAAAGTCACAGGACACAGAAATCTGTTGTGTTTCTATACATTAATAACCAAGCAGCAGACAGAGATTAAGAAAACAGTCCCATTTACAATTGCACCAAAAAAAAAAATCCCTAGGAATAAACTTAAGGAAGTGAAAGACCTGTACTCTGAAAACTATAAAACACTGATGAAGAAGTTGAAGATGTCACAAACAAATAGAAAAATTACTATGCTCATGGGATTAGAAAAAATTGTCTTAATAAAATGTACATACTACCCAGAGCAATCTGGATTTAATGCAATCTCTATCAAAATACCAATAGCATTTTTAACAGAACTAGAATAACCCTAAATTTATATGGAACCACAAGAGACCTTGTCAAAGTAATCTTGAGAAAAAAGAGCAAGGCTGGAGTAACTACAACTTCAGATTTCAAGATATACTACAAAGCTGTAGTAATCAAAAGAGTATGGTACTAGCACGAAAACAGACACATAGATCAATGGAACAGGATAGAAAGCCCAGGAATAAACCCATGCTTATGTGGCAAATTAATCAATGACAAAAGAGGCAAGAATATACAAAGGGAAAAAGTCTTCTCCATAAATGGTGCTGGTGATTCTGCACAGCAACTTGAAACAGAATAAAACGGGAACATTTTCTTACACCATATACAAAAATAAACTCAAAATTGAATAAAGATTCAAATGTGAACCTTGAAATAATAAAACTCCTTAAAGAAAACATAAGCAGTAATCTCTTGGACATTGATCTTAGCAACATTTTTTTAGCTATGTCTCTTTCAGCAAGAGAAACGAAAGCAAAATTGACTATTGGAACTACATGAAAATAAAACTTTTGAACAGATGGTAACCATCAACAAAATAAAAAGGCAACCTACTTGAATAGGAGAAGATATTTGCAAGTGATATATCTGATAAGAGCTTGACATCCAAAATATGTAAAAAACTTACAGAACTTAGCACCAAAACAAAACAAAAATAATCCAATTAAGGAACTAGCAGAGGACCTGAATGGACATTTTTTCCAAAGGCATACAGATGGCCAACAGACACATGAAAAGTTGCTTAAAATCACTAATCACCAAGGAAATGAAAAAAAATAGTATCAAAAAGATGAGAAATAACAATATTGGCAAGGATACGGAGAAAAGGGAACCCTCATGCACTGTTAGTGGGAACGTAAATCATTGTAACAACCGTGGAAAACAGTATGGAGTTTCCTTAAAACATTATAAATAGATACCATCTGATTCAGTATTACTCAACTGGGTATTTATTTACCCAAAGAAAATGAAAACACTAACTTGAAAAGATATATGCATCCCTATGTTTATTGAAGCATTATTTATAATAGCCAAAATGTGGAAGCAACCTCAATTTTTACCAATAGATGAATAGATAAAAAGATATGGTATACCCAGTAGAATATTAGTCAGCCATAAAAAAGAATGAGAGCTTACCATTTGCTACAACACTGATGGACCTAGAGGGCACTATGTTAGGTGAAATAAGTAAGAAAACACATATGATTTCACTTATATGTGCAATCTAAAAACAAAACAAAACATTACGAACAAACAAAAACAGACAAATACAGAGAACAAACTGATGGTTGCTAGCTGTGAGGATGGTGGGGCAATGGGCAAAATGGATGAATGAGTCGAAGTACAGGCTTCCAGTTATTTGATGAATAAGCTATGGAGATAAAAAGTACAGCATAGGGAACATAATCTGTGGTATGATAATAACACTGTTAGGTGACAGATGACAGACGCTACATTTGTGGTGAACATAGCATATGTATAGAGTTGTTGAATACTATGTTGTACACCTAAAACTAATTTGTGTTTTAACTATATTGTGTGTCAACTATACTTCAATAAAAAAAAATTAGACCCCCAAAAAAAAACCAAAACCCTCCTAACAAACAAAAATCCAAGACCAAATGCTTTCACAGGTGAATTCTACCAAACATTTAAAGAATTAATACCTATCCATCTCAAAGTATTCCAAAAAATGGAAGAGGAAGGAGTGCTTCCAAATACATTTTACAATGTCAGCATTACTCTCATACTAAAAACAAAGACATTACAAAAAATAAAATTAAGACCAATACCCCTGATGAAATTATGTAAAAATTCTTAACCAACACATATTTAACAGCACATTAAAATAATAATACACCACAGTTTATTGCAGGTATGCAAGAATGGCTTAATATTTGCAAACAAATCAACATGACACACCACATCAGCAAAATGAAACATAAAAATTATATGATTATCTCAATAGATTCAGAAAAAGCATTTGACAAAATTTAACTTCTTTTCATCATAAATACTCTTTAAAAAGTTGGTGTGTAGAGAACATACCTCATAGAGACCACATATGACAAATCCACAGCTAACATCATAATTAAGATAACAGTTCTATTCACAATTGCACCAAAAAGAATAAAATACCTAGTAGGTAAAAGATCTACTCCAAAAACTATAAAACATTGATGAAAGAAATTGAAGATGATACAAACAAATGGAAAGACATTCCATGGTCATGGATTGGAAGAATTAATATCATTAAAATGTCCATACTACCCAAAGCAATCTGTAGATTCAATGCAATTGTTATCAAAATACCAATGGTATTTTTCACAGAACTAGAAGATATAATTCTAAGATTTATAATGGAACTACAGAAGACTTTAATAGCCAAAGTAATTTTGATAAAAACAGAACAAAGCTGGAGATGTTATGCTCCCAGATTTCAAAACATACTACAAAGCCATAGTGATCAAAACAGTATTATACCAGCACGGGTAGACACATAGATCAATGAAACATGATAGATTGCCCAGAAATAACCTCACATTTGTATACTTAATTAATATATGACAAAGGAGGCAACAATATACAATGGGGAAAAGATCACCTCTTCAATAAATGGTATTGGAAAAACTGGGCAGCAACATGCAAAAGAATGAAACTGAAACTCTTATACCATATGCAAATATAAACTTTTCCAAAATGGTTTAAAAACCTAAGTGTAAAAAGACAAAATTCCTAAAAGAAAACATAAGCAGTAAACTCTAGGACATCAATACTAGCAATATATTTTTGGAAGTGTTTTTTCAAACAAGGGAAACAGAAGCAAAAATAAAACAAATGGGACTGTATCAAGCTAAAAAGTTTTGCTAGCAAATGACACCATAAAAAAAAACACAACATACTAAAGGAGAAAAGATATTTTCAAACAATATATTTGGAAAGGGGCTAATATCTAAAATATATAAAGAACTTATATAACTCAACACCAACCACCCCCAAATAATCTAATTTAAAAAATGGGCAGAGAATCTGAAAAGTTTTCCAAAGAAAATATGTGTATATCTAACAGACACATGAAAAGATGTTCAACAGCACTAATCATCAGAGAAATGAGATAATCATAACCACAATGAGATATCACCTCACACCAGTCAGAATGGCTAATATCAAAAAGACAAAAAATAATGTGTTGGCAGGAACGTGGAGAAAGGACAACCCTTGCACACTGTTGGTAGGAATGTAAATTGGTGTAGCCACTATGGAAAACAGTATGGGGTACCTCAACAATTAAATAGTAATGCCATACAATCCAGAAATTCCACTACTATTTATGCAAAGAAAATGAAAACACTAGTTTGAAAAGATACATGCATCCTATGTTTATTAAAGCATTATTTATAGTAGCCAAAATGTGGAAGCAACTTAAGTGTTTATCAATAGAGGAGTAGGTAAAGCAGGTATGGCATATATATAAATGGAATATTACTCAAACATAAAAACGAATTTTATCTTGACAACATAGATGGCCCTAGAGGGTATTATGCTATGTGAAATGTCAGATAAAGAATGACAAATACCATATGATTTCACTTATACATAAAATCTAAAAACAAGAAAAATGAAAAAAATAAGCAAAACAATACAGAGACATACTCATAAATATAGAAAACAGGTGGTTGCCAGAGGAAAGAGGGGTGGGTGATGGGCAAAATCGGGGAAGTGAATAGAAAATATCAACTTTCAATTATGAAATAAGCAAGTCATGGGGATGAAAAAAAACAGCACAGCGAATATAATCAATTCTATTATAGTAACTTCGTGTGGTGACAGATATAACTACACTTTTTGGGGTAAGCATTTTTAATGTTTCCAATTGTGAATCACTATGTATATTGTATGTCAAATATACTTTGATTAAAAACAAAAATCTAAAAATCCCTTATTAACTTAAGGACAATTATTGTTATAAGGACAGTTGTTCACTATGATTTCTTAATAAAAAGGATTTATTTTTAAAAAGACATCAAACTGACCTCACAAATTAAAGTATCAACTATCTCATTGTCTCTCATATAATCAACATTGTCCAATCTTCTGACCTCTATGCAACAAAGTAAAACACACAACTGACAGAATAAACTAGCTCAAACATTTATAAGCATCATGTGGGTAAAATTTTACCCAAAAGTATTTGAATACTCAATAATATATGGTGTGCAACTTTTATAAGCAAGATGAAATCAGATCAAGCCTTGGAATCTCTACTACAATAGTTATTTCCACAATAACAGTTGAACTTTAATCAGTTGCTTCAATAATTTAAAACACCTTTTGGGTGCCTGGGCTCAGTTGGTTGAGCATTCAACTTTTGATTTTGGCTCAGGTCATGATCTGTGGTTCCATAGATCTATGGCCCATAGATTGAGCCCCACATCAGGCTCCGTGCTCAGCAGGGAGTCTGCTCAGGAGTCTCTCTCCCTCTGCCCCTCCCCCCAGCTCTCTCTTTCTCTCTCTCTCTCTCTCTCTCTCTCGCTCTCTAAAATAAATAAATAAATCTTAAAAAAAAACTTTAATTTTATCTTGTTGTTACTCTAATAGAATTCAAATTTTCTGTTTTAAAAGACTAAAGTTTTGGGGCTCCTGGGTGGCTCAGAGTTAAGCATCTGACTCCAGCTCTGGTAATGATATCAGTGCCCTTGGATCCATCCCTCGCAGTAGACTCCACACTCAGTGGGGAGTCTGCTTCTCCCTCTCCCTCTGCCCTCCTCCTGCATATGCTCTTTCTCTCTCTCTCTCAAATAAATAAAATTTAAATTTTTTTTTAATTTTTAAAAAAGGTTAAAGTTTACAGTTTATCTCACATCCCAGAAAATAAC
This sequence comes from Neomonachus schauinslandi, assembly GCF_002201575.2. Taxonomy (NCBI): domain Eukaryota; kingdom Metazoa; phylum Chordata; class Mammalia; order Carnivora; family Phocidae; genus Neomonachus; species Neomonachus schauinslandi. The sequence continues at coordinate 53,541,150 of NC_058404.1, read as the reverse complement.
ATTATGTTTTTCTAACAGGAGAGTATCTTTAATACTCCCAGGGGATTACAAAGAAACCTTTTTTAGTCAACATACTTAAGGGAGCATATAAAATACTCTCATTAAATAAACACTTCAAGCTCTACTTCATTTCATATAGCTCTAGGAAGATAAGAATGGACCTAGTAGTGTTTTAAACTCAAAACTATCCAAAACATAAAAAGAAAAATTCTAACTCAAAGGCACCCAATACTTCAAAATCTCCATAATGCTTGATATATGGAGTTCTTGCAAAAAGACCCAAATTTTTGGCTTGGTACATATTCTACCTTGATATATTCTGATCTTGTCAGGTATTTTCAGAAAACTAGTGTATTTGCCCATTGCCATACATCCAACAAGAGAGGTTTTGTGTCCAAAAGGGGCATACATTCCCCACGGGTTGCTCCTATTTAATAAGAACCGACATGTTAACTTTGATTTTACCTCTGTGTTTGAGGATTTTGCCTTGGCCCAAAGTTCCTAAACTATGTTATGTGATTATAATTTTTGTGACTAAGATCTAAATAAATGAAAAAAATTTCAGATAAAGACCCAACAAACATATATTTTCATTGACTAAAAATAGTTCTTAACACTTCTCATCAGTCAACACAAAATCCATAAACTGACTTTGTCCCTTCAAATTGATATAACAGAATACCACAGATTGGGTGGCTTATAAGCAAATATCTATATTTAAATATATAAATACAAATATATATGTGTATATATTGCTCATAGTTCTGGAGGCTGGTAGTCAGAGATCAGACTACCAGCACGGTTGAGTGAGGGTCCTCTTCCATGTCATATATTTCTTGTATCCTCACATGACAGAAGGGGCTAGCTATGAGCACTCCTTTACTAGAACATTAACTCTATTCATGAATGCTCATCCTCATGACCAATTTACCTCCCAAGCCTCACCTACTCATACAGATACCTTTGGTGGTTAGGATTTCAACATATTCAAATAATATACAAACATCTGTAAATAATACCTCTTTTATGGCTGAGTAAAACTTGTACAAAGATGAAATACATAGTCTGTTATAAAAAAAAAAAGGGCCACCAGTTAACTAAAGTTGACCAAACACCTTTAATCTTATTCTTCTAATTAGGGTGCCTGCAGGTTGATAGGGATATCCTCCAGCAGGGTACTCCCAGAAGCTTGTGGCAAGATTTCCTGCTGAAGTCCTGAATCCACAGTAGAAAAACTGTATTCCTTTCATGACCTTTGAAATTATTGTCTGTTTTCTTTCCTTTCTTTGTCTGCCCTTAGTCATGGAGGTACGTTCTCAGAAATCAGGGTCTGCTGAAAAGAAACGGGTTTCTCCAGTTTTGACCCCCACAAGTAGATTAACCTGACAGTCACCCACTGCTTTCCAAATACTACTTGGCGAGGTCACCCCTTTCCTCCATCTCTGTGAGAAACATCTCTGCTGCCACTGACAGAGAGGTTAGTCCTGTGCAGTGTCACCTGGGGAGGGGGACAGCTTTAATAGAGTTCCTCTCTGTCCACTGCTTCCAAACTCATTTTTATTCTGCTCCAGTGGCAATGCTGAAATCTCCACTATAACAGGCTGGACTTTTATAAATTTTATCTCATCTGTGTGTTTCTGTCCAGGCAGCACATTCCAGGTTTTTTCCTTGACCAAAGCAAGTGGAGGTGAGACAGTTTCGCTAACTCCCTTGGATCCATTCTTACTAAGGTCTTGTTTGTTTATTTTCTGATGCAAAGATGAGCATAGGTTCTCTTGGATTCCTCCCAGGTGCTGAGGTCCTCTTTTTTGTGTATGGATGTCTAATTCATTGTTTAAAAAATTGGGGGGGGGATAAATGAGGAATATCTATGCCACCATGTTACTGACATCACCACCCACGCTATATTTAATTCATCTCTCTCTTCTTTTAAATTTTGTTTTGCCTTTTCTTGCTAGCAGTACTCCCTAATAGATGAAGCACTTTATTTGTAGATATGAAATATCTCTGAATTATTAGTTAATCTAATAAAGAAAGTTACATGTGGTTACTGATGTTTGAATACTTGTAAAATGATTTAGATAGAGTCACACCTCTTTCTGGAAGCTGAGGTAATTCAAGTATTCCGTGATATTGTTCAATGCTGAGAAAATAATCTGGGGCCAGGGCAACAATATGAGCAAAAGTACTGAAGGTAAAGTGCTTCTACTGTGTGCAGGGAGCACATAAGATAGGGATAAAAAATACAGTCATATTTATTCATATTGAAGAGTAATTAAGAGATGAAGCTTGATGGAGATGATGGAGCCAGAGTAGGAGAACTTTTATCCAGTTGCCATGGTCTTTAGAATTGAGAAAGTCTTGTTGCTAAGCAGTTAAATCTAGAACACAATCAAATGAGAGATGAAAGGGAGGGGATTGTTATTTCTCTTTGTTATGTAAAGTTTCAGATCAAAACCCTTGTACGTAAAGAGGTAGTTTGTACTACCTCTATCTATGAAAGGGCTATAGTTAGAAAAGATAGTGGGAACCACTAATTCTACTGCTGGTAAGTCTTTCAAGAATTTAGCTATAAAGGAGAGAAGCACTAGTATTTGTGCATACATGAAGACACACACACATGCACACCACATGATTTTTTGCCAGTTTTTTAATCTTAAGGAGGATCTGTGACCTGGATTATGTCTTATCCTGGTCTATTTTACTTGGCTGAATGAACAAAATTGTTGTTACCCATAGTTTGGGAAAAACTGATAGGCTATAAATGAGAGTGAGAGGGGTGATAGTAATTAAAGCAGATAGATTGATTAATTTGATGAAGCCCTGGGGAGAGGAAAAAAGTTGTAAAAGGTGATGTATGGCCATCTACTTGGAAGTTTCTGTACTATTATGGCACTCTACCACATTATTAATGAAAATGGTTATTAAGAAAGGAATTAAGTTGAATTAGAATAAGAGTTGTGGTTAACTGTTTAATATGTAAGAGTCAGGACAATGGAGGGTGATAAGTGTTAGGAGTAGGATTATGGTTAGGGTTAAAGTTAGAGTTTGGTAATTAGATACAGGTGATACTAATACATAATGCTTAGCCATAGACCAATGGCTAAATGTTGAAAACGAGTTGTAAAGCTAAAATAAACTAGGTGTTATATGGGTTCTCCACATGCTCACTAAACCCAAAATGTGGGTAAAATTATTGGTGGATAATACATTAGTAAATCAGACACCTAATTTCTTGAGGTTTGTGTAGCATTGATTCGGGTATCGGTGTATGAGTAAGAAAGAAAGCTAAATAGTGGTCTGATGAGATGGCTACCAGTTTAGTGGTTTGGAAGTGGCTTTGGTAATCAATGCAAATTGGGACCAGTCATCTGTTCTGTATGCCATATGAGAGTACTGAGAATGGAAATCTTTCTCTCTGCCTGGCTTTGAATTGTTGGTATGTTTAGTAAAATGAAGTAAGAATAAGTAACTTTCCCTGAAAAAGTGAGAGAGATCTTTGTTTTTCATGAAAGGAAGATTCCGTACATAACACAGCAATTCTGCAGAAAAGAGGTCAAGGAGTGTGGAATCAAGATTTTTTTTTTTTAAAGATTAAGCATAATTGGGTATAAGGACTAGGAGATGATAAGTCCCTAATCATGCATCTTTTATTTTTATGTTACTTCCTATGGGAGGTGGTTTGATGAGTTTACATTAGATCCCTCATAGCTGACTTCACTTTCCTGGTTTTTCAACCAGAGGAAGAGTTCTTGGTGTCATTACTTCAAGCATTCATATTACTTTAATGATTTCGTAAAGACTGTGATATTCTCACTAGATAATAAAAAAAGCAATATATATAAAATACTGAAATTTTACAAATTTCTCATGTGTAGCTTTGTCCCAAATGCTCTGTTCAAATTTAAGACCATTAATATCTCCAGACCATTAGTATCACAACATATATGTTCATTTATATTTCCTGAATGTGTCGTACCATTTTTTTGCTTCTATTTTTCATACAAAATATATATATATGTATTTTTATTTATGAAATAAATACATTTTACTGCCAAACCCAGGAACAGATTACCTTGCAATCTTATAAATTCAGGCTTCGATGCCAATATTTGTGAAAACAATTGATGCTTTGGTCCTTGCAGTTTCACAGGCTTAGATGAAAAGAGGAATGCAGGAAGGAGATAGGATAATTAATAATTTGTCACATGGAAGCATATATGACAGACAATGAGAAAAAAATAATAATATATGTGAGTAATCTTTATATCTTTCCTGAGTAATGTATGTGACTAAATAATTTATCATTTGTAAGTGAAAGGAAAACCTATATAGTGATATTCATAACCAGTCCATATGTATAAATTGAGACCATTACATTAAAACATTATAGGTGTTCATGCTTCCATGAATACCCTTTTGTTTTATATATTTACTGTGAAAATGCTGATACACATTCATATATTTACAGAACAGTATAATGAGTCAATATGTGTCCTTCATCTAGGTTCTGCAACTGTCAATCCGTGGCCAATCACCATTGTTTTGTACACCCAGTCTCACTCTGCCCTACCATTATTTAAGAGAAACTGCAGTGCAGCATACTGAGTCATGAGCCAAACACCAACCCATTTTAACCTGTAGCCTTTCTTCATCCTCCACCTTGACTTGCTTATATCTCCCACCCCTGTCTCTACCCTTCTTTCTATGTTTTCTTTTAGTGTTGCTGCTCTGATGCTGTGACTACTAGAAGACAGATCTTTAAATATCAGCACTTTATTTATCAGCATACATCCAGCTCAGAGGGAGGAGGCAGAACCGGAATGCTTCCTGACCTGCTCTGTTTTGCCCTCACCAATGGCTGAATATGGTGGCTCCATAATGGCTGTGGATGAGGTCCCGGTACATGTGAGGATCACTGTCCCCATTCTCTGGCTGAGGGTGTTTCTGCTCCTTTCTGGATGGTCCCATGTTGGGCATTCCTATCGCCATGGTCCCCCAGAAGTGGTGATTCCTTTGAGGATAACAGGCACTGGCATTGTCAAGAAACCTCCAGGCTGGATCTCTTACTGCCTGCATTTTGGAGGCCAGAGACATGTTTTCCATCTGAAGGTCAAGAAGCTTTTGCTGTCCAAAAACTTCCCAGTGTTCACATACACAGACCAGGGTGCTCTTCTTGAAGACCAGCCATTTATCCAGAAAGATTGCTATTATCATGGCTATGTGGAAGGGGATCCGGATTCCCTGGTTTCTCTGAGTACCTGTTTTGGGGGCTTTCAAGGAATATTACAGATAAATCACATTGTTTATGAAATTTTGCCCAAAAGGCTTTCTACCACATTTGAACATCTGGTATTTAAGGTGTATGGCAAGGAGAAACCATTCTCACCCATGAGGTGTGGATTGACAGATGAAAAAATAGCACAACAAATGAAGTTTCAAGAGAGCAATAATTCCACTTTGCAAAGTGGATATAAACGTCTGTGGATGCACAAGAAATTTGTTGAAATGGCAGTGGTGGTAGACCACAATCGATATGCTTATCGCGAATATAATGTCACGACTGTGGAACTGGAAGTGATTACTACTATGAACAACGTAAATACCTTCTATCAACCACTAAATATTGAGGTGAGTTTAGTTGGAATGGAGGTCTGGAATGAAGGAAACCCTGTTGAAATAAAGAACATGGATATACTCGTGGATTTATTTTGTGCCTGGAAGGAAAAAGGCTTTAGTGCCCGTGTGCCCCATGATGCTGCGCATGTTTTTGTAAAAAGAGGATATGGTACGTTTGGCATATCTTATGTTGGGTCAGTATGTAACTACAATACTAATTGTGCAGTGGATGCTTTCACAAGTGACGATTTGGGGTTTTTTGCATTTGTTGTGTCCCATGAGCTCGGTCATTCTCTGGGTATGTGGCATGATGAGGAAACATGTAAATGTGCAGACAATGTGTGCATAATGTGTGCAGCACAGTCTTGGGCAACTAAGTTCAGCAACTGCAGTTATGCTCAATATTGGCACACCTCTGCAGGATCAAGATGTATCTCCCACCCACCCACTGCAGAGAGAACCTTCAAGTCTACACGCTGTGGGAATGGTGTGGTTGAAGAAGGGGAAGAGTGCGACTGTGGCTCCTTAAATTTGTGTACAAAAGATCCATGCTGTCAGTTAGACTGTACTCTGAGTCCTGGGGCTACTTGTGCTTTTGGGCTTTGTTGCAAAGACTGCAAGTTCACGCCATCAGGTGATGTATGTAGAGAACAGGCAAATGAATGTGATCTTCCCGAGTGGTGTGATGGGACATCCTATCAATGCCCAGAAGATGTGCATGTGCAAGATGGCGTCGAATGCACAGGTGGTGGCTACTGCTATGAAAAGAGGTGCAATAGCCGTGATGAACTGTGTAGCAAACTTTTTGGCCCAAATGCCAAGAGTGCGAGTCAGATTTGCTACAGTACAGTGAATATCCAAGGGGACCGTTTTGGTAACTGTGGTCTCAAGAACAATCAATTTATAAAATGTAATACCTCAGACACCCTGTGTGGGAGGGTGCAGTGTAAGGATGTGACAAAAATCCCCACTCTGAGATACCATTCTACTCTGCACTGGCTTCACCTCAATGATAGCATCTGTTGGGGTATAGACTTCCATTATGGGATGCCCTGGCCTGATCTTGGTGAAGTGAAAGATGGTACAGAGTGTGGCAAAGAACGTATCTGTGTCCGAAGGAAGTGTATCCCTTTGGCATATTTGAAAACCAATTGCTCGCCTGAGACCTGCAATAGGAATGGGGTCTGCAACAATAGACATCACTGCCATTGCGGCGATGAGTGGGACCCCCCTGACTGCCGGGTTAAAGGCAAAGGAGGCAGTGTTGATAGTGGCCCACCCCCAATAGGAAATGAGGTTGAAGTGCCACAGAAGAAACAGCAAAAGAAGACTTACCAGCTATTATTTTGGTTGATTCCTTCTTCGGTTTTATTATGTTGCTTGTTAATTTTGTTTTTTATGAGAAGAAATAAAAAGGATAAGAAAAAAGGGCAGGATGTTCCACCTTCATCCAATGAGTAGCAGAATGCGCCACCTGAACAGATTCAGAAAGTGAGTGATCTATCTGCACCTGAGAATGAAAACTAAAAAGTTACGATTTCCAAACAGAAACCCAATCCCAAATGAATTTGCCCATTTTTTAAGCTTTAGTCCCCTGGCAGGAAAAATGTTACAGCTTGCACCACAGATCGCTGACAAAAAATCTGTGTGTTTTTTTAATCATTTGGGATCAGAACCACTACCCATTGAACAATAAGTAAAATATACTAATTCTCAGCACATTTCTCTTTTCCATTATTTTAGGCAATTTTAGCAATTAATTTTTATGGAATTATTCTGTGTTTCCTGAGCAATGGCAGTGCCCTCAGGGGGGTGTGTATGTGTGTGTGTGTCTGTGTGTGTGTTTAACTTGCTGTCTGACAATTCCAAACATCCTTCCCCTTTGTAATCTGCTTTCATACACAGGGAATAGGAAACTACAAATCACATTTCTCCTTTGTGAGTCCTCTATTTTTAGCTACCACGAATAGTGGAAACTAGAGGGAAACCGGACATGGGAAATGTTTTGGGAATGTTGTTCGTCAGAGCTGCCTCACTGACTCTCACCCTGCCAAAGGCAGTGCCTTACAATCTTTACGTTACCACATACAGACATAAATGTAGATATAGATAAGGACAGAATGGTATGATATACATTATATATATAGATAGATATATAGATATATATACACATATACATATATCTATAATATATATGCATACACATTATTTTCTTTGGTAATTCACAGAACCAACAGTACTGTCAGCTTCAGAGATATTTGCACAGCTATCAAGTGTCTTACCCTTGGAGTTCTAGACCCCAGGCCTTGGAGTCCTCTACCAAATCCCTGAGGCTGAGCACCACTTTGGCCAACCCTCTCCCCAGAGGTCAGAGTCCTAGTTCCATGTGACTTACTCCAAAGGTGTGGGTTCCAAGAAGCACACCTCTTCCCTTTGATCTCTAGTTTTCGATGCAATAGCTGTACTTCCTGTTAGGAAATCATGGCTTCTCAGAGGAGGGCTTCGCTTGTTGTGATTGAATTCTGACTGATAGAGTACTGATCTTGGAATAACAGAGAACACAGGAAGGAGTCTGACATCAAAAGCTCTTGAATTTTCCAAACCACTGCCTTTACCATCTTGGGGATATATTTTATGCTCTGGTAGAATTACTTCAAAATCTCAAAAGAGAGGAAAATGGTACTTACCACTCAATCCTTGGTAACTTCACTTGTAAAATAAGACAAAGAAGATATTTACAATTCCATGTAAGATATCTAAGTCTTAGCAGACCATGTGTCCTCTGCAAAGAAAAAAAAACCTAGGAAAAAAACTAGAAAATCCCAATTTTATTTTAACCCATGTTTTAAGGACATCAGAGAGCTGAAGAAGTAATATGGAATAGATGAACTAAAACTTCAGGCAGGGTAAAATAATTCTGAAAAGGGCTGAATCTTGCCAGTCATTTTTCCTCTGAGCATATGCTGATGGCAAGTGTGAATTGAGCCTTAGACTTGGCCCAGGTGCAGGACCTCTGCTGAGGGAAAGAGAAATTCCCAG
>NC_058404.1:53468113-53522492 GCF_002201575.2 Neomonachus schauinslandi | reverse complement strand
CTGGGAATTTCTCTTTCCCTCAGCAGAGGTCCTGCACCTGGGCCAAGCCTAAGTATTCTATCAGTCAGAATTCAGTCACAACAAGCAAAGCCCTCCTCTGAGAAACCATGCTTTCCTAACAGGAAGTATAGCTATTGCACTGAAAACTAGAGAATAAAGGGAAGAAGTGTGCTTATTGGAACCCACACCTTTGGAGTAGATCCCGTGGATCTAGGACTCTGACCTCTGCGGAGAGGGTTGGCCAACATGGTGCTGAGCCTCAGGGATTTGGTGGAGGCTTCAGAGGCCTGGGGTCTAGAACTGCAAGGAAGGACACTTGATAATGGTGCTAATATCTCTATTTCTGATAATTATCAGTTGGTTCTGAAAATTGCATTTGTGTATATATATATACACACACACAGACACACATATTCTATCTAATTATCATCTATCTACCATCTTTGTATCATCTATATATCATATAAATATTGTACAGAAAGAAAGTTACTGTTGATGTCAAGGTGAAAGCTGTTAATGAAGCAACACTGACATGTAGACCAATCAAAAAAGTTCCCAGGTTTCCGGAGTCCCTCGAGTGCCCCCCCAAGCTGGCATATAGGGAGAAGTCCGTCAAAGAAGAAATGCAATTTGTGGGTTCTCATTCCCTGTGTGACAAAGTAGAGTACAAAGAAGAAGGAGGTTTGTAAGTGAGAGACAGCAAATTAAACACACTCGCACACACACACAGACCATCCATGAGGTATGCCTTTGCTTAGGAACATAAAGAGATTAATTTCATGAAAAAATAACCACTAAAATTGCTTGAAATAAGTAGAAACATGGTGGGTATTATATATTTTGCTAATTTTTAATGGTTAATATTTATGATCCCCTATGATAAAAAAATCATGAAGATTTTGTTGGTGCAGGTGGAGCTTTCTGTTTTTGTTTCTCTAGTAAAGTTGGAACAAGTGGAACATTCTCCTCTTTTTTCTCATCCTTTTCTTCATTTCTTAGAAAAAGCAAAAGTAATAAACCACATAAGAAGCAAAACAGAATTATCCCAGATAGTATCATGTAAAACTTCTTTTGTATCTTCTTCTTTTTGTGAGGGGCTGTCTACTATCTATACTACCTCCAAAACCTTCTTCCCCACAGTCAGCAGGGTTCCACTCATCCTTGCAATGGCAGTCTGTTGTTGCACACCCTGTTCATATTGCAGGTCTCGGGTGAGTAAGCTCTTGCCAAATGTGACATATGGATATACTTCCTTTGGATGTAAATATGCTCTGCACCACACTCTCTACCATCTATCACTGCACCAATGTCAGGTATGAATATCCCAGCGTGGTAGTCTGTACCCCAGCATGTGATGCCATTAAGGTGAATAGAATGCACAGTAGAACGATCGCTCAGCAGGGCCCCCTGGATGGCTCAGTCAGTGAAGCCTCTGACTCTTGATTTCAGCTCAGGTCATAATCTCAGAGTTCTGGAATTCAGGCTCCCCACTCAGCAGGGAGTCTGCTTGTTTCCCTCCCCCCTCTGCCCCCTCCACCCACTTGCGCTCTCTCTTTCTCTCTCTCTCTCTGAAATAAATAAATAAATAAATATTAAAGAAAAGAATGATCGCTCAGAAGGGGAATTTCTGTCACATTCTGACACTGAACCTTCCCACACAGGATATCCGATATGTTACATTGTACAGATGTAGGACCATTTATACCACAGTTACCCCAATGGTCACCTTGGATGTTCCGTACTTATGGCAACTCTGATTTGCACTCTTGGCCTCTTTGCCAAGCATTCTCCTCACTGTTCATCACGAATATTGCATCTCTTTTCATAGCAATATCTATCTCCTGTGCATTCGACCCCACCTTGCACTTACACATCTTCTGGACCCTGATAGATTTCCCATCGCACCACTCAGGAAGGTCATATTCATTTGCCTGTTCTCTACACAGGTCACCTGAAGGCATGATCTTGAGGTCTTTGCAACAAACCTAAAAGCACAAGTAGCTCCAGGACTCAGAGTGCAATTTGACTGACAGCATGGATCTTTTGTACACGCATTTAAGGAGCCATGGTCAAACTCTTCTCCTTCTTCATCCACATGGTTCCCACAGTGTGTATACTTGAAGATTCTGTCCGGAGTTGTTGAAGTGTACAAATACTTTGTTTCTGCCAGTGTTCAATACTTAGCATAATTGTGTTGCTGAGTTTAGTTGTTGTCACTCTCTGTGAAAACATTATGCACCTCTCATTCCCATATTTACAAGTGTCATCACCATGTAGCATACCCAGAGAATAACCCACCTCATGTGACACTGTAAATGCAAAATCATGCAAGTTTTCTTGTATGAAACTAATGACTCCACATCAAGAGCATATTACATGCTGTTCCAATATAGGTCATGCCAATGTCAATACCATAGGTTTTCTCTACAAAAATATATGTAAGATCATGAGGCAAATGAGTGCCAAAGTCACAATTCTTCCATTTGCAACATGCTACTAGGAGAGGTTTAATGTTACCAATTGAAAGGAGGTTTTGTGCTGTCCATATCTCAATTCCTATTAAAATCATATCAAGATCCAGTGATTTAAAAAATTGATTTACATAATTGATAACAAGGCATACTGTATTCTGCACTTTTGAGCTATTACCACAAACATCGATTGTGGTCGATCACTACTGCCAATTCAAGAAACCACTTGTGGTCCACTAATCTTTATACCCACTCTGCATCAAAATGGAACTATCAACTTTTTAGAAATTTCAACTGTTGTGCTATTTCTTCATCTGTTAATGCACATCTCATGAGTTGGAATTGTGTTTTCTCACTGTTGATATTATATATATATAACTGATATTATATATCAGTTGTTCAAATGTGGTGAAAGGTCTTTTGGGCTTGATTTCATAAGCAATGTCATTTGTCTGTAATATTCCTTAAAAGCCCCTAGAACAGGTACTGAGAGCAACCCGGGATTCTGTGTCCCCTTCCACATAACCATGATAGCAGCAGTCCTTCAGGACAAAAAGCGGATCCTCAAGGAGAGCACCCTGGTCTGTGTAGGTAAACACTGGGAAGTTTGTGGACAGAAAAAATTTTCCTGACCTTCGTGTAGAGAATGTGCTTCTGGCCTCCCAAACGCAGGCTGTAAGAGAACCAGCCTGGAGGCTTCATGCCAGTGCAATGCCTCAAGGGAATCAACCCTTCTGGGCATCATAGTGATAGGGGTGCACAACCTGGAACCATCCAGAAAGGAACTGACACACCACCAGCCAGAGCATAGGAAGAGATCCTCATATGCCCCAGGGCCTCCACAGCCATTGTGGAGCCATCATATTCAGCCACTGATGAGAGCAAAAGAAGGCAGGTCAGGAAGCATCACTGCTCTATTTCCTCCCTCTGAGCTGGATGTGGTGCTGACCTTTAATCTGTCCTCTTGCTAAGGTACACCATTAGAGCAGCAGCACTAAAAGAAAAAAAAAATAAGACGAAGGATAGCGACAAGGGTGGGAGGCATTGAGCTGGAGGAGGAAGAGGAAGGTATGAGTATGGGTTAAAATGGGTGCATGTTTGGCTCAAGACATGACTCACTACACAGCATTACATTTTGTCTTAAATAATAGTAAGGCAGAGTGAGACTGGGTGTACAAAACTATGGTGATTGGCCATAGATTGACAGTTACAGAACTTAATTGAAGGACACATATGGATCCATTTTACTGTTTTCTAAATATGTGAATATGTATGAACATTTCCACAATAAATATATAAAACAAAAAATTCTTTTTTTTTTAAAGATTTTATTTATTTATTTGACAGAGAGAGAGAGAGAGAGAGCACAGATAGAGTGGCAGGCAGAGGGAGAGGGAGAAGCAGCCTCTCCGCTGAGCAGTGAGCCTGATGCAGGGCTCGATCCCAGGGCCCTGGGATCATGACCCGAGCTGAAGGCAGATGCCCAACCGACTGAGCCACTCAGGCTCCCCAAAACAAAAAATTCTTAATGGAAAGGTGAACACCTATCATGTTTGGATGAAGAATTCTTGATATACACATATAGGCTAGGTATAAATATCAATACATAAGTCTTCCTTTCATTTTTCAAGGAATTATTAAGTGACATTACTCAGGAGAGATATAAAAATTACATATATTTTTTTCTCATTGTCTGATATATATGCTTCCGTGTAACAAGTTATTAATTATCCTGTCTCTTTCCTGCATTTCTCTTTTCATCTAAGACTGTGAAACTGCAAGGATCAAGGCATCAGTTGTTTTCACAAATATTGGTAACTACTATAATGGTACCTTCATTCTGTAATCAATACATAATGGTAGTATAGGAAGAGAGAGTACATTGGGCTGGTGATGGATGTTACTCAAACATGTTCATCTTTGATTCTGCGCTTAAGAACAACAGCATTTTAAAAACTTCTAGCCATGTAAAATGGAAGGAAATCAAACTAGCTGGAAGAGTGACAATTAGAGATCAGCATATACTGAAGGCAAAATAAAGTTACTTCAGAAATGCAAAGGAAATCAATAATCCTAGAAGGAAGGAAGAAAGCTTTGGGGAAGGTAATATTGTCTTACAGTAGCAAGGCATCAAAGCCTGCATTTATAAGATTGCAAGGTAAATACTGTCCTAGGTTTGACAATAAATTACATTTATTTCATAAATAAAAATACATATACATATTTTGTGTGAAATATAGAAACAAAAAATCATCTCAATAACACAGAAGTATTATCACATATTTGTGAAAATGAAATCTGATATCAGCACAATGCCTGGCTGTTGATAGTGATTTGTTGCTTTCTTCTTTCAACAAAGTGTTTATAAAAACACATAATGTGCACAAGTGCTCAAATTTGAGAAATATAAATGAACATACATGTCAAAAAATTTAATAATATGGAGCTCAAATTTAGACAGATGGCATGGGGCAAAGACACACATTAGGAATTTGTAAAATTGAATTCAATATTTTACATATAAAATTTTTATTTCTATTTATCTAGGGAAATACCCACAGTCTTCATCAGATCATTAAAGTGAGATTGTTTAAAGTAAAAACTCTTGGGTAGTTGAAAAAGCACAAAATATTGAATTTGGCTATAAGAGATCTAAAACAGACTAATCAAATCCACTTCCCATTGTTGATAATATAAAATTGAAAGATGCCTATTAAAGACCGATCATCTCTTAGATCCTGTACCCATTTTTGCTTATTTTCTTTTTTAAATCTTGATTCTATGTTCTTTGACTTTTTTTCTCTGGAATTATTTTCCTGTCATTTATGGAATTTCCCTTTCATAAAAAGCAACAATCACTTCTTTATCAAACTTCTACATGGATAGCTCCTTATTCATGGCTAGTTCTATTACACAAAACCTACCAGTGGACAGATGAAGAACATGGAAAGACCAGCAGAAAAGATTTCCATACTCAGAATATCCGTATGCCATACTACCAGACATCTGGTTGCAGTTCACTCTATACCCTGATAGCTAGCCATCCCATTAAACCACTATTTAGTCTATTTTCCTATTCATACACCAACTACCAAATTAGTCCTACACAAACTTCAAAGAATTAGATGTCTTATTTCCTAATGTATTATCCACCAATAATTTTACCCACATTCTGGGTTTAGTGAACATGTGGACAACTGATATAACACCTGGATTATTCTAGCTTTAAAACTCATTTTCAACAACTGACCTATGGCTACACATTGTATCTTACCATCACCTATTATTACTTTCCACTGTCCTAACTCTTACATATTAAATAGTTAACCGCAAGTCTCATTCTCATTCAGAACTTACTTCCCAAATTTCTGGGCAAAAATAACTTTTCATTCCATTGTTTCCCACTTGTTAAGTTCCCTTATTTTACCTCTGATCCCAATAGCTTGGCTCTAGACTCCATCAATTCAGCCACTGTAGGCTCAACTCAGACAGGATTAAACTTTTTCCTGCTTCCTATACTCCTACAACAAACTACCCAAACTGTAAGAAAATCAGAGTATCTCTAGGGGAATGAATGTGTGATAGATGAAAAGTACAAACTGGATAAGACAGCCTGACATTTCGGCCTAAAGGATGAAGTCAGGAACAAATGTTTATTTCAACCTCTTAACGCTTCTAACAATTTGAGCTTTGTTGTCCACTTTGTTTCTTAATTTTTTTTTAATTTCCTCATCAATACACAGGACCCTCAGCTGACAATCTATTGTCTCTGTTTTACAAGTAATTATTATTAAGTTTCAATAATGGTAGTTTAAGTTGTAAAAAAAAAAAAGAATTTTTCATTTGTGCACGTTTAATAAGGATCCGATATTTTTATTTGTCCTTTCTTGTTGCTAGATTCTATGTTCTTTGACCTTATTTCTCTGGAATTAGTAAAATTGGTGAGAAACTTATTTCAGGCTGAACATTAACCTCATCATTAAAATGACCTAAATGCCTAGAGTATGTGGATACTTTTCTAGGACCAAAGGGGAGGGATATTTCACAAGATGCCAAGAGCTCACAAGAAGACATAAGTCCCTAAATTAAATCTTTTTTAGAGGACACCTCCTCTAAATTGTGAGTAAAATCCTAGAACACCGATTTGCTTTCCACAGCCCTCTTGATACATATTTGGTAATTATTCTGGAGTTTTGATTGTAATAGAAAAAACTATTTTTAAATAATATAGTGTTAAGAGTGAACTTAATCAATTTAAATCAACCAGAATTAATTCCTAAAATGTCAGCTTTCAAACAGGTAATAGGAAAACAAACTCCAAAAATATTTGTCAGACTGAATTTGTCCTCATACCATTCTTTTATAGAATGACACAAAAGACATACCTCCTGAGAGAGTATAACATTTTCTTTTCTTTTTTTTTTTAAGATTTTATCTATTTATTTGACAGAGAGATTAAGAGAGAGAGCACAACAAGGCAGAGTGGCAGGCAGAGTGGAAGGGAGAAGCAGACTCTCCAGTGAGCAAGGAACCCAATATGGGGTTTGATCCCAGGACCCTGGGATCATGAACTGAGCGGAAGGCAGCCACTTAACCAACTGAGCCACCCAGGCGCCCCAAGTATAACATTTTCATTAATGTGGTAGAGAGCCATAATAGTACAGAAACTTCCAAATAGACCATCATACATGATCTTTTATGAATTCTTCTTTTCTTTCCCTGCAGCTTAATAAAATTCATCAGTCTAGTTACCCTAATTACCATCTCCCCTCTCATTTTCATTTATAGCCTAATTCAGTTTTTCCCAAACTATGAGTAGCAACCCATTAGAAACACAATTTTGTGGCTCTCACTGAGTAAATAGTCCAGAATCAGACATAATACAGGTTACAGATCCTCCTCAAGATTAAAAAATTGGTAAAGAATCATGTTGTGTTTGTATGTATAACCTGTGTATGTATTCATGTATGCACAAATACTACTGCTTCTCTCCTTTATTGCTAAATTCTCAAATGACTTACCAGCAGTAGAATTAATGGTCCCCCTGCTCTTTTCACACTATAGTCCTGTCATAGATGAATTTGACCACTGATCGCTATGAACAGATTTTTATTTGAAACTTTACATGACAAAGAGTAGTAACAATCCCCTCCCTTTCATCTCTCATTTAATTGTGTTCTAGATTGAACTGCTTAGCAACAAGACTTTCCCGATTCTAAAGCCCATGGCAACTGGATAAAAGTTCTCCCACTCTGTCCCCAACATCTCCATCAAGCTTTATGTCTAATTACTCTTCAATATGAATAAATGTGACTACATTTTTTATCCAAATTCCATGTGCTCCCTGCACACAGTAGAAACACTTTATCTTCAGTACTTTTGCCCTGGCCCCAGATTATTTTCTCAACATTGAACCACATTATGGAATACCTGAATCACTCTAGGTTCCAGAAAGAAGTTTGACCTTATTTAAGCCATTTACAAAGATACAGACATCAGTAATCATCTGTGACTTTCACTATAAGGTCAATAAATAACTCAAGGTCAATAAATAACTCAGGGATATTTCATATCTACAAATAAATATGCTCATCTATTAGGGAAGACTGCATCAGCAAGAATAAGGAAAGTAAAATTTAAAAGGAGAGAGAGGTGAATTGAATATAGTGTAGCTATCGAGGTCAGTACCATGGTGCTATAAGACATTTGTCCCTTCTTATCCCCCTTTTTAAACAACCACTTACAGACATCCATACATGAACAAGAGTGCCTCAGCACTGGGAGGGACCAGGGAGGACTCTTGCTTCTTTGTGCATTGGGAAAATGAACAAACAAGACCTTGGTAAGGGATGCAAATCCAAGGGAGTTGACAAACCTGCCCCACCTCCATTTGCTTTGGCCAAGAGAACAAACAAACAAACAAACAAATCTGGAGAGAACTGAACTGGGTAGAAATGAATAGGTGAGAGAGAATTAATCCAAGTTCACCCTGCCAGAAGGGAGATTTCAGCATGCCATTGGAGTGGGGTAAGGACAAGTTTGGTTGCAATGGACAGTGAGAGCTCCACTAAAGCCACAGCACCTCCTCAGGGTGAGACTGCAATGGGCTATGCTATCTGGCAATGGCAACAGAGACATTTTCTGCCAAAGTCAAAAGAGTCAACTTCTCTTGTGGAGGAGTTGGAAAAAGTGTGTGGCTGCTCAGCTAACCTAGTTTTGGGAGTCTCAAGTGGAGAAACCTGTTTGTCTCCAGCAGCTACCAAGTTTATGAGGAAGAACCGCCATCACAGGGTGAAGAAAGGGAAGAAAGCAGATAAGAATATCAAAGTTCATGATAGGAACATGATTCATGCTTTGGCTTTAGGAACTTCAGCAAGAAGTCTGCACACAAGCCTCTGGGATTGCCCCATGGGAGGATCTCCTTACCAACCCAAAGGCATCTTAAAAGCCCCAATTGCTGAACCCACACTTGTCCCCACTGTGTGGTGGGCACCTTGTATATGCTCCTGAGTGTGGCAGTGAGAGCAGGTAGATAATCTATGTGCTTTCAGAAAAATGGTCCAGTTTGTGGGTGAGGGAGATCATAAACTGGAGCGGTATCACCTTCTGGAAAAACAAAATAGAGGTTTCTCAGCCAGTTTGATAAGTTATGAGATCAAGAGAAAAAAAACAAAGCTTATGAATTCTGCCACAAGAGGGAATAAGAGTGAAGCCGGTCTACCCACAACAAACCTAGGATCCCTAGGGAAGAACACCAATGAACAATTCCCATCTGAAGATAACCTTGCTCATAAGCAATTGACAATAGCTGTATTGAAGAAACTCAGCAAACTATAAGAGATCTCGGAAAGACAGTTCAGTGAGATTAGGAAAAAGATAAATGAACAGAATGAGTTCTTTACAAAAAAAGATAAGAACCATAACAAACCAAAATTCTGGAGCTAAAGAATTCAATGAATGAGATGAATTTTTTAATTAAGAGTATCTAGAGTGGAGTAGAGAAGATAGAAGATAGAACAGATGACTTAGATAGGAATTTTTTTAAAGATTTTGTTTATTTATTTGACAGAGAGAGAACAGCAGAGGGAGAAAGAGAAGCAGACTCCCCGCTGAACAGGGAGCCCATATGGGGCTTGATCCCAGCATGACCTTAGCTGAAGGCAGATGCTTAACCAACTGAACCACCCAGGCGTCCTAGATAGGAATTTTGAAAGGCACCCCTATTAGGCTGTCAGTGGATTTCTCAGCAGAAACCCTTCAGGCCAGGAGAGGGAAGAACAGGTATTTAAATTGCTAAAAAATAAAAATTGCCAGTTAAGTGTACTCTTTCAGTCAAAATTATCCTTCAGATTTGAAGAAAAAAGACTTTAAAACTGAGGGAATTTATCACCACTAGACATACCGTGCGAGGCATGCTGAAAGTTCTTCCAGCTGAAATGCAAAAATGCTTATCAGTGAGATAAAAAAATACAAAGTATATGATACACTGGTCAAGGTGAA
The DNA here is from genome assembly GCF_002201575.2 of Neomonachus schauinslandi. Classification (NCBI taxonomy): domain Eukaryota; kingdom Metazoa; phylum Chordata; class Mammalia; order Carnivora; family Phocidae; genus Neomonachus; species Neomonachus schauinslandi. The sequence continues at coordinate 53,512,521 of NC_058404.1, read as the reverse complement.
AAATATATGGTCAGGTGTAGAAAACTCCAGTCATGTCATAGTATGGTGTATTAACAACGTAACAATTGTGTAAAGGTTAAAGGAAAAGAGTATTAAAAATAACTGTAGCTACTACAATCTGTAAAAAATTCATAACACAAAAAGAGGTAACTTGTGACATCAAAAATTAAAAAAAGGATAGTGAAAGTATAGTTGCTTTATAGGCAAAGAAGCGGCTATCTTCATAAAATGGACTGTTTTATCTTTGAGATGTTTTCTGTAAGCCTCAGGGTAACTGCAGAGCGAAAATCTAGAGTAGATTGATGAAACAAACAAACAAACAAAAGTTGGGGAAACAGAGTACACCACTACAGAAAAACATCCATTTAAAAGGTAGACTGAAAAAGTGAGAAAAAAACAATGGAATAGAAAACAAATAGAACACAATCAGTAGGATGGCCATAGTGAGCTTTTATATATTAATAATCCCTTTAAATTTAAATAGACTGCATTCACCAGTTAAAAAGGCACAGACTGACTGGATGGAATTAAAAAAAAAAAAAACAGTCCCAATTATATGCTGCCTATAAGAGACTCATTTTAGTTTTAAAAGACACATAGGCTTAAAGTGAAAGAATGGAAGAAGATATTCCATGCAAGTAGAAATGAACAAAAGGTGGGAGTAGACAAACTTACATCACACCAAACAGACTTTAAGCCAAAAACAGTAACTAGAGGCAAAGAAGGTCGTTATATAATGATGTAGGAAAGATGTTAGGGTTCAAAGCAGACTGGCAAAAAGAATTCTTGAGAAGTCTTTGGTGCAAAAAAAGTGGTTTTATTGAAGCATGGGGACAGGACCCAAGGGCAGAAAGAGCTGTGCTGGGGTCATGAGCAGTGGCCCATTATATACTTTCAAGTTGGCAGGGAGGTTAGGGAGAGCATAAGCCTCCCAGGTATTTTGGAAACAAGGGTTCCAGGATCCTGAGGGAGTTAGCTATTGTTAGGAAAAGGTCATTTGTTATTGTTTAGTAAACCCTCAGTCATGAGAGCCTTCAGATGTATATGGGTCATATGCTTGGAGGATGATTGCCAGCAGGTATCTTGGAGGGGGCGAGGGGGTGGATGTTGAGATAAAGGAAGTTTCAAAAAGAATTCTTGTATGTTAAAGTAGACTTAGAGAATCTTGGGCGTGGGGCCTAAGATTGCCTTTTGTTCTTAGCGAAGTATTAACATCAAGGCAGCTGAGCATCTAGAGGAATGTCGCTCTGCCTGTTTCAAGGACATGTCAATGGGCTGTAATAAGGAAAGTAGTAAGGAAATTTAATCCTGCCTTTGTTTTCTACATCATATAATAATAAAGGGGTTAATGTATCAAGAAAACATAACAATTATAAATGTATATGCACCCAACATCAGAGCACCTAAATATACTAAGCACATACTAACAGATCTGAAGGGAGAAACAGACAATAATACAGTAAGAGTAGGGGACTTTAATACCCCACTTTCAGAAATAGATAGATCACCCAGACAGAAAATCCATAGAAAAACTTAGGAATTGAACTCTAGTTTAGACCAGATGGACTTAACAGATATATACAGAACATTCCATCCAATAGCAGCAGAATACACATTCTTCTCAAGAGCACACAGAACATTCTCCAGGGTAGATAATACAAAAGACCACAAAACAAGACTTAGCAAATATAAGAAGACTGAAAATATACCAACTGTCTTATCACACCACAATAGTATGCAACTAGAAATTAACACAACAACAGAAAACTGGAAAATACAAATAAACAACATACTTTATAACAACCAATAGGTCAAAGAAGAAATTGAAGAAGAAATCAAAATTTTAAAAAATCTCAAAATAAATGAAAATGAAAATGTAACATACCAAAATCTATGGGATCTACACAGGCAGTTTCAAGAGTTAAGTTTTTAGTGATAAATACATATGTTAAGAAATTAGATAGACTTCAAATAAAGAACCTAACTTTACACCTCCAAGAACTCAAAAGAGAAGAGCAAATTAAGATCAAAGGTCAAAGAAGGAAGAAAATAATAAAGATAACAGCAAAAATAAATAAAATAGAGACAAGAAGAAAAGCAGAATCAATCAGTGAAACCAAGAGCTGGTTTTTCACAAAAATAAACAAAATTGACAATCTTTACCTTGAGCAAGAGAGAGAGAAGAAACCCAATAAAGTTAGAATGAAAGAAGAGACGTTATAAAGGAAACTACAGAAATACATAGGGTCACATGACACTACTATGAGCAATTATATGCTGAGAAATTAGATAATCGAGAAGAAATCAATAAACTCATAGAAACACACAAGCCAGCAATACCGAATCAGAAAGAAATGGATAATCTAAACAGACTAATAATGACTAAAGAAGTAAATCGGTAATCAAAAACCTCCTAACACAGAAAAAAACAAGGACCAGATAGATGGCTTCTTTGGCAAATTCTAGCAAACATTTAAAATTTGGGGAAACCCAAGATGGCAGCAGAGTAGGAGGACCCTAGGTTTGTCTCATCTCAAAAACACAATTAGATCACTATCAAATCATCCTATATAGCCCAGAAATAGTGACGTGAAGACTGACAGAACAAACTCCACAACCAAAAGGGAGAGAAGAGGCTACATCCAAGAAGATAAGAAGTGCAGAGACATGGTCTGGGCAGGAAAGTCTCACTATCACCAGTGCTGCAGAGGGGAGGGAGCTGTGGTCTTGGAGTAGGGCGAGAGAGAGAGAGAGAGAGAGAGAGAGAGAGAGAGGGAGAGAGAAAGGAGAGAGAAGGAGGGAGAGAGGAGCACAGAGGGACACACAAGAAGAATGTTTCCCCAAAGTCATTAGCTTGGAAAAGAAGAGGGGCTGAATTTCCCGAGTTCTTGAAACCAGCAGATCTTAAAGCCTGCAGTTTAAGGGTCAGTGTGTGGTGTCTAAATGGGGTGTCTCTCTATCAGATGGGGGTCCCCCCTACCCAACTGTTGACCCCCGGATGTGGGTCAACAGTTGGGTAGAAGCCAGTGGTGCTGGAGGTAAAAGAATTCACCTGAGGCAGAACAAAAGAGAAGTTTATTGAATACACCCCAAAGGAGCAGCGGGCGGGACAGCAGAGGAGACTGTCTGCAACGAGGCTCTGGGTGGAGGCTGTTCTTAAAGGGGGAAGATGAAGAGGTAGGGTGACTTGTGGAATCTTCCCTTTTTCGGTATCTGTGCCTAGTTGTAAGTAGCCCTTTGGGTAGTTAGGGCCTATGGATGTTAGGATGTGGGCCACCCTACGGGCATGACTGTATTCAGCCAGGAGGTTGCTGTGGGCCCTTTGTACATTCCGTCCCTCAAGCCTGTTGCCTAGAAGCAGCCGCTGGGCTAAAAGCCTGTTGCCTAAAAGCCCTCAAGCCTGTTGCTACAAAGCATCAGGCTTGGCTGGGATAGAGCCCAGAGGGCACTGTGCTGCTCCGGCAGAGAAGGCAGCCCAACAACCCTGAGATAGACAGCATGGAGACAGTGATCTGAAGAATGCCTGGGGCACACAGTAGGGAGATTATTTGCTCATCTCAGAGAGCATCCCTGGAGGCAGTGTTCAGAGATGCCTCTCCAGGAACATTTCACCGGCAGGAGTCATTTCCCTCCCCACCCCTCAGCATAAACACAGAGCCACCAGCAGGAGGCGCTGACAAGGGCTGCCTAACTTGCTTACACTGAGCCCCAACGCCCTGCGCTCTGATGGGACTGTCCTCCATCAAGCTTGCCTTAGTCCCAGTACTTTGCATATACTGGGTGTGGCAGTAGTATCAGTAGTAATGACAAACAGTTATTGGTGCTAACGACTGTACCAAGCATGGCTCTTCTCATACAATCTCTATTAAGTGGATGAAAACACTGCTGCGTTCGTGTCTTGGGTAATTAGCTCCAGAAGCCTTGCACCAGATTATATTATCACACTACCAATTCTCCATAAAAAGTAGATTTGGTTGAATTAATTACTTAGTTAACTTCTTTATGAAAGTTCTTTTTTTTTTTTTTAAGATTTTATTTATTTGACACAGAGAGAGAGACATAGCAAGAGAGGGAACACAAGCAGGGGGAGTGGGAGAGGGAGAAGCAGGCTTCCCGCTGAGCAGGGAATCCAATGCGGGCCCAATCCTAGGATCCCAGAGTCCTGGGATCGAGCCCCTCATCAGGCTCTCTGTTAGGAAGGGAGCCTGTTTCTCCCTCTGCCTGCCGTTCTCCCTGCTTTTGCACGCTTTCTTCTCTGTCAAATAAATAAATAAAATCTTTTTAAAAGTTGCTAAAATTTATTTTTCCATATCTGTAACCAAATGCTTTACAAATCACCAATGCCAAATATGGAAGACTGATGTATCTTTCCTTGGGTAGACTTACTTCTCCTTTCTTCACACACACACACACACACACACACACACAATGTTTAAGTAGTTTACTGTTTAGATCAATTGCAAATTTCATATATAATAATTGATTTTGTACAAATATGAAAATCAATTGCACTATCAGGACAGGGAAGACCATCTTTCTCAAATTTTCTAAACAACTCAACAGAAAGTACTTTCTTCACAATTTTCATTTGCGTCATGAATATCCTAAAAGATACATTACTAATGAACATTTATTGAGTATCCACTCTATAGTGAACATAAGGTTAAGCAATATTTTAATACAGGTAATGGTCTGTTGTTTTACAGCTTCCTGCTATTTTAACTGGGTATCTTAGACTATTGTTTATATCTATTCAACTACTGAATTGCATCCAGTTGAATATAATAGCCCACAGATTTTCATGCCGGATGTGATTCCTACTTCTGCTTTCAGATATTTGGCATTCAGAGACTATAAAGCTTAACTCTTTAGAGACTTACAGCCATAAATACTTAACTGTTGCAACAGTTTCTATCTAGGAGTAATATACAAAACATCAGTAATCAAACCTTTCTCTTTGTTCTCTTCTCTAGCTAAAAGAAAAAAGAAATGACTGAACTAAAGATTCAGGCAGACCATTATTACTTAGTAGGTGAAGAGCTATTTTGGGTGTCCACGAGATGTCTTTATTAACAATTTTTAAGAATTATTTTTTGGGATTTTCCCAGCCATATTGTACTGTATTTACAAATCTTGCATGAAATGCAAGTGTAGTTAGGTCAACATGAGTTTCAATTGGCATGACTTAAAATGCAAGACGTTTGGGCTTGACAATGGTTTCTGTAACTGAATTTATGACTTTTAACTCTAACTGTTTATTCTTTTATATCAGAGCCCTTCCACTGTGGATTACCTCTTAATTGATATGGAAATTTATAATTGGAGCAGTTCTTTGGAATCCTTTCATCAAAGGTACTCATGCAGAGACTTAACATACATCCAAAACCATCTATCTGAAAATCTGCATACAAATTATTTTCTGCCTCAATTAAAGTCCAGCTCAGATGGCTAATGTTCTCTGATCAGCTGTGAAATGGTTAGCCTTCTACCATCCACACAAAATGACAAGGTATCTTTTTAAAATTCTGTTCCTGAAAAATAAAAAATAAAATAAAATAAAGCAAAATAAAATAAATAATTCTATTTCTGCTTAGCTAAACACCTGCATCTCAGGTGCAGTTATTTGCACTCAAAAGTGTTGCTTTCTTCTTCTCTAACTGGACAATTTGTATGTGTGTTTTTGGTGATTAGTGATTCTTATTTTTTATTATTTTCTAATTAACACATTTTATTTATTTTAGTCTAAGTAATAACAGTGATTTAATTGGCTGATCCCTTAACATTCTTGTTCAAAACATCTTAGTCAATGTACCAGCTTTTGGCAATGTCTCATTTAGGCTGAGAGTCTTGGTTATATAACTAGAAAGGTCAGGAGAAGGGCAAGTCCTTCAGAGGGTAACAGACACTGAAATTACAGTTTTCATGGACACTTCATCAAGCTGTTTATTGCAAATCCTAAACTTATAAACTTCTCATGATAACTTGGAAGATAAATGGTCCCAGAGGAGTAACAGAAACTTCTGGACTATGCAGGTTGTCACTCACTTCTCAAAATAAGGAAGATCTTTTATTGGAAATTCTTCTAATGTCACATTTCTGGATTCCAAATACCTTAATCAGATTCCCTAGAATCATATCCTGGGATGGGGAATCAGCTTCAAGAGCTTTAGAATGATGATGCTCTGACCGAAAAGTGTTAGGAAAGAGAGGAAACCGGATAGGGAAGGGGACAGTTCTAAGGAAGAATGTGTTTTTGCTAGAATGCAATGTGAGCTCATCCACACAGGTATTTCTGGAACATGAATTTTACCACTGAGGTACATTTCATGTTGAGGCTGGAGGAATGGCCTTTTGTTCACCCAGCTCAGTAGCTCAGCATCAATCAGTCATAGGCTACAGGCTACTTAGGTGAGCAAGTGTTGGAGAGAAGGCGGAAAAAGATTATAAAACCATCCAGCCTCAGATGCTTACTCAAGTTGATTCAAGGACAATTCTCAAGAGAAGAATACAGCTGTGCACCAGTAGCAGCCTACCATCATGTCAGTTTAGGTGAAGGGGGGTAGCCAGCTGGTGGGGAAGGCGTGCACCAGCCCCTTCCCCGGGATCTGGGGTAGACCACCAATGGTGTCTCCTACACTAGATAAATATGGCAGGATATTCCAGTTTGCTTAGGCATTTTTACAGAGGAAACAAAAGTAAGGAATAAAAGAAGGGAAGTACCAAATGAGTCCTGAAATGTGATAACAGCCCAATTAAACATGCTAGTATTAGGTAATTGGGCTCATTCTCTCGGGATTATTTCCAATTACCTCATCCTTTAGTAGGACATTCGAAGTAGTTTATCAACTAACTCATCATTTCTTCCTGTGTCTAGCTAGATTTCTAATAAAATCTCTGAGATGTTATATTTCATTTGACTTTATGACAGGCTTTTTCTCTACTCATCCAACTGAATGCATATCAAAGTGTTAAGTGTAAAAAGTATTTAAAGGGGTACTGAGGCTTTCACATTTTCATGTCCTTTACTGGGTTGAAATGATAGAAAACCATGACATGGTTATTGAACTATTGCCTCAAGTTCTAAAGTTACACTTTTATTTCACTCTTTGTGTTGCCTTTATAAGTAGTTTTCAAATAGCACATCTTCTTTGTCAAGTGGCTTCTCGCCAACAGGGGATGCTCCAGAGCTCTTGACATGTGGCGACTGGAGAAGGTGCCTACTGCTTTCTGTGCTTTCTGCTTCTGTGTTTCTCATTCTAGCAACTGCCCTTAGTCCTGGGAGTAGCAGCAGTTGCTCTATCTTCCCTTTCTATATCCTCCCATAGCATGTATTCCATGCTTTCTCTAAAGTATCAGCCTTTAGAGTCAGAAAACACAGTCATCGTTTCTTTGTTAAATCAGTAGTACCTTTCAGAATATAAATGTCCTAAGCTGAAAATATATTTTGTGTGAACAAGAAGAAAGAAAGGAATTAAGGAAGGGAATGAAGGAGGGAAGGATGGAGGGAGGGAAAGGGAAGGAGGAAGTGATGGGGGAGGGAGGGAGGGAAGGAGAGAGGGAGGAAGGAAGGAAGGAATAAAGGAAGGAAGGAAGGAAGGAAGGGAAAGAAAGAGAAATGAAAGTGTAATATGGTTTGGTTTGGTTTGGTTTTGCTTTTTTTTTTTTCTTTCCAGCTGGAAATGGGAAATGGTTGGCTATTCACAGAATTAATCATTTAAATAAACTGACCTATTTCATGTCCTTTATAATGTATGTAATTTTAAATGTTAAAACATTTAAGAGAATAAGCTTGTTGTTAGATTTCTGGAAGTTTTAACTAAATATAGATCTTACTCATGAGGTTGCATAATAATAAACCCGTAATAAGTTAAAAATATCAAATGTTGAAATGTAATTGACACACCTAACCTATAGAACACCGTAACTTAGCCAAGCCTATCTTAAATGTTCTCAGAACACTTAGATTAGACTGCAATTGGGAAAAATCATCTACCACAGAGCCTATTTGATAAGTGTTGAATATCTATTGAATACTGCACTGAAAGTGAAAAACAGAATGGTTATATGGGTGCAGAATGGTTGTAAGTGTATCAGTTGTTTACCCTTGAAATCATATGGTTGAGAAGGAGTTGCAGTTGCCTGCCACAAGACAGCATCACAAGAAAATGTCCTACCATATATTGCTAGTCCAGGGAAAGACCAAAATTCAATGTCAAGTTTCTATTGAATGGGTATTGCTTTTGCACAACTGAAGAATCAAAAAATTGTAAGTGGGGCGCTTGGGTGGCTCAGTTGGTTAAGCGACTGCCTTCGGCTCAGGTCATGATCCTGGAGTCCCGGGATCGAGTACCGCATCGGGCTCCCTGCTGAGCAGGGGGTCTGCTTCTCCCTCTGCCCTCTTCCCTCTCGTGCTCTCTGTCTCTCATTCTCTCTCTCGCAAATAAATAAATAATAAAATCTTTAAAAAAAATTGTAAGTGGACCCATTGTAAGTCAGGGACCATCTGTAGAGTGCAATATATATTAAATTTGAGATATAGTATTTTTTAAATACTCATTAGTGTTTAGCTTCATTAATTGTGTAAGCACTGTAAAGTATTTAGAGGAATATTAATTTTCTAGTGACACCAAAGTTGGGAATTATTATATGTGTGGAACTGTACCCCATGTAAATATAAAGCATTGTAAAATTTAAAAAAAAATTCATCTGTGGCCTTCACTAATGAGTAAAAAAAATATTTACACTTATAAATTTATGCCTCTGTAAATTACTAGGGTCACAAAGAAAAAATGTAGCAAATGAAAAATAAGATATAGGCATTCAAATGGAGTTTGATTTTAGACTCAAATATTATATGTTGTTAATACTTAACAGGGAAGGATGTAGACAATGGGCTTCCATATTAAAAAATAGTCATAGTAAACACTAGGATTTTTTAGGTATTTATAATAAGTCAGTGTTCTAGACACTTTGCTTACCGAGACTTTTTGGTCTTAAAAGTGTTATTCAAGGTATTACTTTTATTCCCATTTTGCAGATGAAGAAACTAAGGCACGGACCTATTTCTTTGCTTACTCCTTACTCACATATTACTATGTTTAAGTGAGTTGTTCTGTTTTCAAACAAAGTTATAAAAGTTATCTCCTAATCAACAACTCTGCCTTGAATTGCTAACCTTTATATAAATTCTCTGTGTTCTCTTCTTTTTTTTTTTTTAAGATTTATTTATTTGAGAGAGAGAGAGAGTGCATGCACATGAGGTAAGGGGTGGGAGGTGCAGAGGGAGAGGAAGAAGGAGAGAAGCAGACTCCCCGCTGAGTGGGGAGCCTGACACTTGTGGCTTGATCCCATGACCCTGAAATCATGACCTGAGCTGAAATCAGGAGTCAGATGCTCAAACCAAAGCCATCCAGGAACCCCTACCTGGGTTCTCTTCTTAAGCTGGATAACTTCTAAGTAGAAAGATAACTTGTTTAGATATTTTTATATGTACAATGAACAGTTTTTATAAAACATTTATTTGTGGCTATCTGATCAGGAAAACCTGGAAACTCTTTGGATTTCATGTACATAAAATTTATATAAAATTAACAACTTTAAATGCCATAATTTGCAGAAAAATCCATAGATTCCTGGCTCTCAATAGTAAAATGATATTTATGCAATTTACTTATAATAGTTTTCTATTGCTGCATAACAAATTTTACAAATTTAGTGACTTAAAATAACACATTTTTTTTTTTAATTTTACTGTTCTGGAGGTCATAAGTCTGAAATGGGTTTGCCTGGGGCTGAAATCCTGAGCCATGATCCCCTGGAACTCTAGGGGGAGGCCTTTCCTCTATGTTTTCCAGCTTCTAGAAGTCATCAGCATTCCCAGGCTTTTTGATCCATTCCTCCATCTTCAAAACTAGCAATGAAGTTCTTCTAATCTCTCTCTTACTCTGAACTTGTATTCTGTGGTCACATCTCCTTCTCTGATATTAACCCCTCTGCTTTCCGCTTATGAAGATCTTTGTGATTACAGTGGATATTCTGGGTAATGCCGGATAATCTTCCCATCTCAAGACCATTATCTTAATCATATCAATCCTTTTCTCATGTAAAGTAGCAAATGCACAGGTGTGGGGGGTCAGGATATGGACATCCTTCAAAGTGAATTTTTATGTCTGTTGACAACTAATGTTCATTCACTGATTTAGTATGTATTTATTCAGCCCTGAACATGTTCCAGGCATTATTCTAGGAATGGGAATAGCACTAAACAAAAGGGCAAATTCTGTCCCCTCTGGAGTTTACTGTCTAGTGAGGAAGACAGAAACTAAGCAAAACTAAGTAAGGAATACATAATCAGACAGTGATAATGTTCTGAAGAAAAATTACATAGGAAAGCAGAGTACGGAGAGTTAAGGGCACTACATTGTAAACATTGTGGGCAGAGAAGACCACTCTCAGAAGCAAAAATCCCAAGGCAGCAAGGGCTTCAGGTAGGAGCACGTCAGGTGTGTGTGAGTGGCCACATAGTGAGCACAGGTGAGAGCAGCGGGATCCGAGGTCTCTGAGGAATAAATAGGGAGCCAGACTTTGCAGGGCCTGAAAGCACACTCTGTAAGTTTGGCCAGTTAGTGGTGATTCTCAGTGAATGACATCTTGGTAATAAGCAGTATTGTGAAAGAGTTGGCTTGGATTCTAACAGGTCCATTATGGCTGTTACTATGAAAATAGATGGAAGGAGAAGGAGAATAAATAGAAAAGATTAATTATAGACTACTAAAATAATCCAAGACAGAGACACCATAAACTGAAAAGGAAAAGAGAAATAGAGAGGCAGAGTATGTGTGTGTGTGTGTGTGTGTGTGTGTGTGTTTGGTGGTGGAGGCTCAGGTGCTAGAGTTTGGATTAGAGCTCAGCTGGGATGTGTTAATATGAGATGTCTCTTGGCTATACAAGTGGTGGTGTCTATTACAGGTGGGTATAAAAAACTGGAATTTAGGGAAATTATTAACCTATGAGATGATATATGAAGCCATGAAACAGAATGAGATCACCAAGGACATGTGTGCAGACAAAAATTAGAAAAGATTCAAACACTGTGCCCACGGGCACTCTGGATTCAAGTGTGTCAGTCAGAACATCCAGACACTAATGAACTTATGGAAATAACATTAAGTTTTTCATAATTACTACATATCATCTGTAATTGTTATGTGTATATATCCATTATTTTTACAAGCAACTAAATCATGTGAATTGTTTATTAAAATGGCATATTATTTTATTTCAACAAATTATATTTTTTCATCCTATACAGCTTACCATTTTCCACCAACTATTAAAAATAAGCAAATTAAAAGGTTTTCACCCTTTTTTTCACATATTTTCAAATTATTAAACCATTTAGGGTGCCTGGGTGACTCTGTTGGTTAAGTGACTGCCTTCAGCTCAGGTCATGATCCTGGAGTCCCTGGATCGAGTCCCACATTGGGCTCCCTTCTTGGCAGGGAGTCTGTTTCTCCCTCTGACCCTAACCCCTCTCATGTGCTCTCTCTCATTTCCTCTCTCTCAAATAAATAAATAAAATCTTTAAAAAAATTATTAAACCATTTAATAATTTTTCTACTTGTGTCAATATTACAGTATGTTTCATTTCAAACAGTATATCACTTCCAAATTCTGTAGAACAGTGTACAAATTTGGCAATTTCATTTAGTTTATTGGCTCTCTGATTTTTAGGGTTTGTCAAATTTTCAGTTTTAATAACCAAATATTGTTTTCTTTGTAAAGCTAAAGAAAGTATTGACAATGCTGGTAAAATATCACTTATTAAAGTCAAGTTTCTTTTTAAATATTATTTTATTTTGTCCATACTTTAATTGGCATTAAAAATGTTCTAAGCTGCTCTGATTTACATCAGAAAGATTCAAGGATTTATGACTTTATATTTAAGGAGAATACAAAAATACTTAGTCTTGTAGTATTATCCCTTAAGTCTGGATGTTTATTTTTAATATTCCAATAATTTGGTGTTTATAAATATCATGTTTACTACTCACATGCAGTGACAATAAGCTAAAACTAAAGTAAAAAGTCATTATAATTAGTGGTAATTTTATAATTCAAGTTATTGATATTATACTTTATATAATTTATTACTCTTACACTTTCAAAATTAATATTATACAGATAATCAACTGATATGGAAGCTTACCAATATTTTAAAACAAGTATACCTATGCCCTACTTCCATGCCATGGAGCAAACAACTCTTTTAAGTATGGTGGTTTTGAAAGGCCTTTTTAAGGACTACCCCGACAGAAGCAGAAAATCCTACAAATGTAAAAGTGGACTCAAACAGGAGGTAAAGATCACCAGTGCCAAGAACTTCAAAAAGGGGAAAGATAGATGATAGATAAATAGATAGATGATAAATAAAAGATAGAGAATGTGAATTTATGTGTATGTAGGTTATCTATATGTATATACATACCTTAGATACTTTATCTTAGTAATCTTTTCTGAGTCACGGAATAATTACCAACAGTCTCTGTGCTTCTGCAGTCTTCTCTATTCAAGACTCAAAACTGTAGTTAACAGCATCTGATTGGTGGATGTAGGTCAAAGACCCATTTCTTAGCCAGGGAATAGATATGGGAACATCTTTTACCTATAGGTTCAGTAGTACAAGGTGTATACCTACATCCCACTTACCTGAGGATGGGCCAAAAGGAGAAAGCTAGATGATTAATTTACCCAATGCTTCCTCAAAATGCGTGCTAGAAACCTGGAAAAAACAAAATTACAAGTGTATAACTATATCCACTGCGGCTGTTATTGTTTCCTATTATTTGTGACTTGAGTATTGTGGAGATGTTGGCTTCACAATCTTTCCTAAATCTCCTGGGCAGCTTTACTGCTGGCTGCCTCACACTTGGACTGTAGCAGATGGGGCGTCCACTTATTTCAGTTGTGGTACTTATAAATACTTTTGGGAAGAGCTGGCAGAGTTCTTCCAACGGTTTAGCTCATTTCTAATCCAGGTCCCATATTAACTGCAAGCCGTTGCATGCCTATTTTGGCTTTCACGCCCAGTGCAAAATTACTTGGAAGCTTTACTCGGCACTCCGGTCTCTCTTCATTCTCTAGCCAAGGAAGTAAAAGTGTAGAAATCTTATCCAAAGAAGGCTTTGGGAATTTTCTTTTCTCTTTTTGGTAAACTAACTTGATTCAGGATTTCCTTTCTATGCTTTTGTTGTTCCCTGGTAAGGATGCTAAGATAGAGAGGCCATCTCACAAATAAGAAATCCAAAGACCATAAGAATAGGAAAACTTTGTAACCACCAGTTATTTCAAGGGTATCCATAATCAGCAACATCCTGGGAAAAACTCTTCAGCACAGTAAAGAGAAGTCTAGTTGTTTTGCAATGCAAATACTGCTGTTTTGTCCATAGCTCTCAGTTTCCTTTAACTGTACACCAGGCTCAGGCTTGTGCTCATTGTTCTGTATCTTCCTCCTTTCTCCAAATTATCATAACCTGATGGGACAATTCCAAGTCAGCAGGACATTTATGTTCTGAGAGTCTATTTATTATTTTATTCTTCAGTTTGTCCAATGGCTTACAGCATCACCCTGGAATTATTTTTGATCATGAATCTTTAATATCAGTTGTCTATTTTGGTTTTATTCTCTTCTTTCCAAGATCGGGCCAATCTCGCTTTGTACCCACAAATCCTATGATTATTTCATTTATTATTGTTAACAAATTTAGAGACTCTCTGGAAGTGGACTTTTGACTAGGAAATGTAAGGGACTCACGTGGGGCAGAGAATGAAATAAATGGATCTGCAAAAAAAGCCAAAAATTTCATTATTGTTCTCTACAAAGAGGGCTACAGCAATATACCTCTATCTATCTTCTATCAATGATATACCAATGTTATACCTATCAGTGGTATATCAATGCTCCTCCAAGGAGAGACATGCCCTTGAATATTAGCTGGCATTAGTAGTAATCAGCTTCTAATGAACAATCTGACTGAAGTGACCCTGCATAACTTCCTAGTCTAAGTTATACAAGGTGATTCAGTTTCTACCTGGGTTATCTCCCTGAGCATATGGACCATGAGAGCCCAGTGCTGGTAAGTGAGAAGTTCAACCTCCCTGACACTCATGCTGAAAAAAATCATGTGTAAGACCATGTAGACATGACAAAACTTAAAGATTCAGACTGATCTAGCCTTCAGCTTTTTTAGTTTCTCAGTTCAAATATCAGAAATATAATATAGCATCTTCAGATTATTCACTCCTTACTTTGGAAGCTGTCACCTGGTAAAAGAGAGAAAAACTATCCTCAGCAAGTTGTACTGAAATACAGATTCATGAGCAAGATAAATATTTTAAGCCACTCAGTCCCAAGAGTTTTCTTTTCTTTTTTAATGTAGCAAAAAATAACTGAAAAAGTGGGAAAAAATACAGAAACAAGAAAAGATCTAGGGCAATAGTCACCAAACACTGTAAAATTTTGTCCTAATTAAGGGAAAATGCTATGAGTGAACATTTTTTTTTTAAACATAAAGTGATACCAGAATTGCAGGTATATTCTGAGACCAAACCAACATTCTATTATTTGAAATAGGGGGTATGTGGAGAGCAGAGTGGCTAAGGCACTACTCAAAGTTATGATAAACATCAGAGTTAAGGAAAAAACTGCATATATGCATCATATCAGCCAGTGGATTTATATACATCATTAAGTATATGTTGTATATAATTATAATATAGTGGTTTAGTGTGGAAAAATAGAATAGATTCAGACAGGTTCAAGTCTTCAGCCTCTATTTGTAATGGCTGGAAATAAATAAGTCACCAGATGCGGGAACTTTATGTGGTTTTGTTGCTAGTAGACTGATGTCCTCTTGAGCAGGAGTAAGGACATAGACTCAGGGTTGTTGATAAGAAGGTAACAACAGAAAAGTGACAAAATCACAATTGTCTGATGTCTTAGCTCACATCTCTGCCCCCTTTCTTACAAAATTCTTAAGCAAAAACTTAAGAAATTATGATAACCAGAAGTTAGGGATTCTACTCACATCTGGAATAAGAAGGAATTATACCTTGAAAAAAGAGAAAATTTGTAAAGATATTTCTTTGTGATATAAAGCAAATCTAAGAAACTAAGAAAACATAGTTTTTCTATAAGAGCTTAATGAGCTGATAAAAGATGTGCAAATAAATAAGAAAAAAGTTAGCTAATATAGCACTGAAAAGAAAAAAAACATTGTAAATAGGAAGCTATAAAAAGAGCATAAGACATGTGAAAACAGCAATATGAAAGACAGATTTGAGAAAATCAATCCATATTAAATTGAAAGAGCCAATACATAGAGAGATTAGAGGCAGAATAATCACTGTGGGAGTTAGAATAAAGATTGTATATATGTGCACTACCAACCCTAATTAAATACAGCTCCCAGACTCATCATATCCAAATCTGTGACTAGAAAAAGCCACAATCATTTTGAGTTGAGTCCCATCAAATGCATCATAAGATAAGGACGACCACCAGTGCCATCCTGCAAATGCATGACATATCAGAGTCCATTCACTCTTTGCTCTTCTGTGAGATTACAACACAAATTTTTTTCTCTCCCATAGTCTTAAAAATAGGGAATTTAGTTAGTAATATCTTACTTGAACTAAGAAATATAGTGGTGTAGTATTAGGGAAAAAAAAATAGAAGATCAAAATGAGCCAGCAGAATTAGGCAGAGAGTATCAGGGATATTTAAATTTATACACACATCACAGAGTATCTTAGCAACTGATACAGAAAATGAAATGAAAATAGTCTTACACTGAAGTCTCTCCACTGCCAACACATTTAAAAAAGTAGGGGTAGGTTAAATAATTGATCACAGTCCAGCATCTGGATCTTAAATTTTCAGGAAAAAAGTATATAAGCATTCATTGTTTGTTACATTTCCTCTTACTGTGCTTTTCAGATACTGCATTTTTTTGTTGTTTACAAATTAAAGGATTGTGGCAACCCTGAACCAACAAGATTATTGGCACTATTTTTCCATATTTTGCTCACGTAATACCTTTATGTCACATTTTAGTAATTCTCACAATATTTCATTTTTTTAAAGATTTATTTATTTATGTATTTGAGAGGGCAGGGGAGAGGAGCAGAGGGAAAGGGAGAGAGAAATCCAAGCAGACTCCATGCTGAGCACAGAGCCCAATGCAGGGTTCTATCTTATAACCCTGAGATCACGACCTGAGCTGAAACCAAGGGTGAGACCCCTAACCAACTGTGCCACCCAGATACCCCCTCAATTTTTTCATTATTACATTTGTTATGATGATCTGTAATCAGTAATTTTTGATGTTACTATTAAAATAGTTTTGAGGCACCATCAACCACACCCATATAAGATGGCAAACTTAAATAAGTAAAAGTTGTGTGTGTTCTGACAGCTCCACAGACCAGTCTTCCTCCATCTGCCTCCCTTTCCTTGGGCCTCCCTATTCACTGGGACAAAACAACATTGAAATTAGTACAATTCTAACTCTATAGAGGCCTCTAAGTGTGCAAGTGAAAGAGTCACTCATCTCTCACTGTAAACCAAAAGCTAGAAATGATTAGGCTTAGTGAGAAAGGAATGTTGAAAGTTGAGATAGTCCAAAAGCTGCATTTCTTGGGCCAAATAGTTAGCCAAGTTGTGAATGCAAAGGAAAAGTTCCTGAAAGGAATTAAAGTGCTACTACAATGAACACACAAATGATAAGAAAGCAAAGCAGCCTTACTGCTGTCATGGAGAAAGTTTGAGTGGTCTGGATAGAAGATCAAACCAGCCACTACATTCCTGTAAGCCAAAGCCTAAGCCAGAGCAAGCCCCTAACTCTCTTCACTTCTACTGAGGTTGAGAGAGGTGAGGAAGCTGCAGAAAAAAAGGTGGAAGCTAGCAGATATTTGTTCTTGAGGTTTAAGGAAACAAACCATCGCCATAACAGATGTGTACAAGGTGAAGCAGCTAGTGTTGATGTGGGAACTGGAGCAAGTTATTTAGAAGATCTAGCTAAGATAATTAATGCAGGTGGCTGCACTAAACAATAGATTTTCAATGTAGATTAAACAGCCTGCTATTGGAAAAAGATGCCATCTAAGACTTTCATAGCTAGAGAGAAGTCAATACTTGGCTTCAAAATTTTAAAGGACAGCCTGACTCTCTTGTTAGGGGCTAATGCAGCCAAGTTGAAGTCTATGCTCATTTACCATTCTGAAAATCCTAGGACCCTTAAGAATTATGCTAAGTCTATTTTCCTTGTGCTCTCTAGATGAAACACCAAAGCTTGATGACCAAAAATTTGTTTACGCATGATTCATTGAATACCTTAAGTCCACTGTTGAGACCAACTGCTCATAAAAAATATTCCTTTCAAAATATTACTGCTCATTGACAATGTACCTGGTCACCCAAGAACTCTGATGGAGTTGTACTAGATTCACGCTGTTTTCATGCCTGCTAGCACAACATCTATTCTCCAACCCATGCATCAATAAGTAATTTTGACCTTAAGTCTCATTATTTAAGAAATACATTTCTTAAAGCCATAGTTGCCATAGATTGTGATTCCTCTGATGGATCTGAGCAAGTATATTGGAAACTTTCTGGAAAGTATTCATCATTTTAGATGTCATTAAGAACATTCATGATTCATGGGAAGAGATCAAAATATCAACATGAAGAGGAGTTTGGAAGAAGTTGATTCCAGTCCTCACTGAAGACTTTGAACGGTTCAAGACTTCAGTGTGGAAGTAACTGAAAATGTAGTGGAAAAAGCAAGAGAACTAGAATTAAAGGCGGAACTTGAAGATGTGATTGAATTGCTGCAATCTAAACTTTAACAGATGAAGAATTACTTTTTATGGATGAGCAAAGAAAGTGGTTTCTTGCGATGGTATCTACTTCTGGTGAAGTGCTGTGAAGATTGTTGAAATGACAACAAAGGATTTAGAATATTACATAAACATAGTAAACAAGATAGTAGCAGGTCTCAAGAGGAATGACTCCAATTTTGAAAGAAATTCTGCTGTGGGTAAGATGCTATCAAACAGCAATGTATGCTACATAGAAATCGTTCATGAAAGGGAGTCAATTGATGAAGTAAACTTCATTGTTGTCTTATTTTAAGAAATTTCCACAACTACCCCAAACTTCAGCGATCACCACTCTGATCAGTCAGTAGTCATTCACATTGAAGCAAGACCCTCCACCAGCAAAATAAATAAATAAATATGTATGACTTACTGAAAATTCAGATGATGGTTAGCATTTTTTTTAATAAAGATTTTATTTATTTGTCAGAGAGAGAGAGAGAGTCAGAACACAAGCAGGGGGAGAGGCAGAGGCAAAGGGAGAAGCAGGCTCCCGGCTGAGCAAGGAGCCCGATGTGGGACTTGATCCCAGGACCCCAGGACCATGACCTGAGCCGAAGGCAGCCACTTAACTGACTGAGCCACCCAGGCGTCCCTGGTTAGCATTTTTTTAAGTAATAAAATATTTTTTCATTAAGGTATGTACAATTTTTAGACATAATGTTATTTCATACTTAATAGAGTACATTATAGTGTGAACATAACTTTTATGCACTGGGAAACCAAAAAAACTGATTTGATTCATTTTATTGCAACATTTGCTTTATTATGGTGGTCTGGAACTAAACCTGCAATATCTCCAAGGTATGTCTGTACAAATGTGTCAAGATGCTAGAGGGTAATTCAGTACAGAACAATAAATGACTGACCAGAATACTGACTAATTTACAACTGAATACTCCCATTTGCCATCTATGTATACCTTCTTGCTACAAGATACCTAGTACAAAAATAGATTCTACATATCCAGTATAAGAATTACTCATTTAGGTGACTGTGTACCCTATTCTAAAGACAGATGGGTGAATATTTCAAAATCTTCCTATTTCTCTGGCCTTTCTCAAAAATGTATGTACATGGAGATTATAATTAATCTTTTGACAGAGACCTCAACACTTAACACTATTTCCATTATATATCAGGCTATGGTATTTTGTTTCACACATCTCAGTAACTTACCTATCAGTCACATGTTAATCTTTCTTAATTTAGTTACAAAAGGGTAAACTTATCTACCAGTTCTGAGATATTTTATCTAAAAATTTATGTATTGAGTATAGAAATATACAAACAGCTCTTTATTTGACTGATGACAATAATGATACTGGGAAATGTGAAGTAGGAAGTAGTTTCCAATAAATCACCTATTTGTGTTATTTGATAACCATGAATAATTCCCAGAATTGTGATTTTTATACTGCACCAAATTGTTGTTTGTCTTCTACCATATAGGTATACTGCGATTCTGTGCTGATCTTTAGGAATAAATAACTTATTTAAGCACATATGTTTAAAACAAGCTTTGTCTTCATGAAATAAAGACTTGTACCTTTAAATAATGAAGTTTATACTTCACATATTCAAGTACAAACTTCATTATTTAAAGCAGAAGATATAAAAGATATATAGGAGCACATACACTGATTTTTGATGAAATACATGTCAATATGCTAAATCCCAACCCACTGAAAATAATATTATGAAGTAACACCAAGAGTAGAGACATGGTAAAGCAACTTGCATGAAATGAGAATAGTAAGTAAATCAGTGAAAAGCCACTTCCAGCAACATATCTGAATTCATCTTTATGCTACCACTTGAGAATTCCAAAGCTTGAAACTAAAGCAGAAATCTGAAACTTAATTCAGGAGAATGTGCAGGGTAATGGATATAATGAAGGATAATTCTGTGATCTCCCAGATTTTATATTGGCTCTAATTGTTTAGAAAGTATGAATTTTGAGAGATAATGGAATGCATTCAATTTAGAAAGTAGTATGTAAAATAGCTATAATAATCATATTAGTAAAGGGGAAGTAAACAAAATATTATGAAATACTTTTTTTGAGAGAGAGAGAGAGAGACAGCACAAGCGGGGGGTGTAGGGGCAAAGGGAGAGGGAGAAAGAAAATCTTAAGCAGGCTCCACACTCAGTGCAGAGTCGGACGTGTGGATCTCATGACCCTAAGATCATGACTTGAGCTAATATCAAGAGTCAGATGCTTAACCGACTGAGCCACCCAGGCTCCCCTGAAATACTTTTGGACTACAAAAAAATTTAGTTTTTAATCAAGATCCATACATACTTTAGGAATTCAGTAACCAAAAATTAAAAAGGCACTTATTTATTTCACAATTATCAAATAGTTTTGATAGTCTGAATATGACAGCAGTACTATTCTTGGTATGGCACATATAGCAATGAATGAAACAGGCAAACTTTCTGATTTGTGGTGCTTAGTTTCTAATGAGAGGAGATCAAGAGTGAGTGATTCCATATTAAACATGTAGACATTGGTGTGTTCAAGGAGCTGTAATAATCCAATATGGCTGGAGGGTAGTGAGGACAATAGAACAGAAGAGTTAGATATAGTTGGGAAGGTAATTAGGTAATCATAAAAGTACTGGGGTTTTGCAACATTGTGAGTAATTATAAGTGATACTGGAAGCCATTAGAAAATTTTGAAAAAAGAATGAAAGTAGATTACATTTTTAAGTCTCTCTGGATGTTCTGTTGAGAAGAATCTGTATCAAACGAGGAGCAGAATCAGAAAATGTTTAGAAGACTACTGAAGAAAAAATCAAGGACACAGATATGTTACTTTGGACCAATGTGATAGAAGGGAAAGTGATAAAAAGTAGTTAGATTCTAGACATATGTTGACATCAAAGAACAAGATTTCTCATCTCACCAAAAAGAGTTATGGAAAAAAGCAGCAATCACAGATGAAATGACAGATGATTGGTCTGGGCAGTACAAGATGGGTTTGACCTTAAGTGAAAGGGGTAGATTGTAGAACAAGGATAATAAGGGAAGGGAAGAATAGAAGTTGAGTTCATAATATCTTAAATTTATGATGACTGTTAGAACTCTAAATGGAGGCATCTGGTAGATCGTTGATATATATGAAAACTACAGTTCAGAATACGAGACAAAGCCAGGAATATAAATTTGGTAGTCATCAACATAATCATATTTAAAGCTATGAAACTGAGTGATATCATCAAGAGAGTGAAGGTAGCAAGAAAAATGAAAAATTTCAAATACTGAGGCCAGAGCCCTTCAAATTTTATGGATAAGAAAACAAAGTAAAGATATTTGAGAACAAAAGGACTGAAACATATGAAGTAGGCAGAATAATATGGTGTCTTATAAGTCAAATGAAGAAAGTATTTTATTTGTCAACCATGTCAGATGTAATTAACAATACCAGAGGGAACAAAGATATTCAGAGAATGTTTAAAAATTCTAGTGAGTATATTCTGAAATATACTACATTTTTAAACATTAGGGAGTGCTTATGTAGACCAAAAGCATGTACAAGAATGCTCATAGAAGCTTTACTTAAAATTGAAACTAGAAATAACCCCAATTTCCCTCAGTATTAGAATGGATAAATAAAATAATGTTTTGATTTCATTCATGTGGAGTACAGTTAGGTATAATCCATCTATTATTAGAGATACTTAGATTGATTGATGATTGATTGATTTTAAAGAGAGAGAGAGGAGGGGGCGCCTGGGTGGCTCAGTTGGTTAAGCGACTGCCTTCGGCTCAGGTCATGATCCCGGAGTCCCGGGATCGAGTCCCGCATCGGGCTCCCTGCTCAGCGAGGAGCCTGCTTCTCCCTCTGACCCTCCCCCACTCATGTACTCTCTCTCTCTCTCATTCTCGCTCTCTCAAATAAATAAATAAATCTTTAAAAAAAAAAAAAAAAAAAGAGAGAGAGAGGAGGGGAAGGGGTAGAGGGAGAGGGAGAGAGAATCTCAAGCAGATTCCATGGTGAACGTGGAACATGATGCAGGACTCGATCTCACAACCCTGAGATCATGACCTGAACTGAAATCAAGAGTCTGACACTCAGACTGAGCCACCCAGGTGCCCCTATTGTTAGAGATATTTAAATTGTGATTACCTTGAAGGTAATGGTAGGGGGAATGAGGAAGCCTCCTGAGGTGCTGAAAATAGACTATATCTTGATCTGGGTATGGGAGAGATCTATCTATCTATCTATCTAAAAAAGATAAGTTTGTATATTTATATTATGGATATAATATATAAATTATATATAAATTATATATTTATACACATGTATATTTTATATAAGTATATATAACTAATATATATATATATATAGTTATTGATCTGCTGACATAGACCAAATTTCACTGGGAAAAATCAAAATAATCAAAGGGACTCTCTACACTATCTACTGATGTCTGTACCAAATAATTCTACCTTCACTCCTGTAATTATAGAGGTTTTTACACTCTATATATAAACCCAAATCTTCCAACTTTGCAGCAGATTTCACTCCCTCTAGTTTATTCACTAACATCACTCCAGCAATTCTTTTTTCTCTATCCTTACCTTAGTCATAAAGTCTATATTAAAACAAAACAAAACAGAATTTACTCAATGATTTCATTGGTGAGAGGTGAAAATATAGTGGAAACAGTAAATGGTGGAGAAGTTTGAGTCTCAGTTTGTAGATTGGAACACTGTTAGGTTTTAAATAGTTGATTGAATTGAGACAAGAGAGTAGTGTTGTTTTAGAAAATAAATTACATAATAATGTAATATGTGTAGCCGATATTGAAGTTAATGAGAACAGAATGCCTGATGTCACACCATCCTAATGACGTATGACCTTTACATTTCTATATACTCAGTTGTAAAAAAGTTCAATACCTTACTAATGTGCCACAAAATTTGCCCAAGAAAAATTAAGGTCTATTCCAACAAATGCAACTATTATATAGTAAATAGGGTTTTTTTTTTAAGATTTTATTTATTTATTTATTTGAGAGAGAGAGAACATGAGCAAGGATGGGAGAAGGGCAGAGGGAGAGGGAGAAGCAGACTCCCTGCTGAGCAGGGAGCCCAATATAGGGCTCCATCCCAGGGCCTGGAGATCATGAACTGAGCCAGAAGCAGATGCTTAATTGACTGAGCCACCCAGTTGCCCCATAAACTAGTTTTTATGGTAAAAGATGAGTAATGGCCTCCTAAGTATTTGTATCAATTTCCTTCATGTTTCCTAATTTCTGACTTATGTCTTTGGTTTCTTGTTTAGATTTTGTGAACTCTAGGATGCATAGGATGGTGCCATCTTAAACACTCAAATATTTAAAGAAAAAATATTTACTCTTTTAGTCCGTATTAATATTTAATCAATAAATTTCAGATAATTTAAAATTGTATTGAAAAATATAACAAATTAAATATTATATCCCTTTCCATGAGCTATCCTATTAATGGAGTACAATAGTTAGTTGTAGAGACAAACTAAGTAAGGCCAGATCTTTTTTTTTTAAGATTTTATTTATTTATTGAGAGAGAGAAAAAGCATGAGCGAGGTGAGGAGCAGAGGGAGAAGCACTCTCCCAGCAGAGCAGGGAACGCAAC
This sequence comes from Neomonachus schauinslandi, assembly GCF_002201575.2. Taxonomy (NCBI): domain Eukaryota; kingdom Metazoa; phylum Chordata; class Mammalia; order Carnivora; family Phocidae; genus Neomonachus; species Neomonachus schauinslandi. The sequence goes on along the minus strand of NC_058404.1, from coordinate 53,488,956 downwards.
ACGGGGCTCTATCCGAGGACCCTGAGATTGTAACCTGAGTTGAAGTCAGACACTTAATCCACTGAGCCACCCAGACGCTCCAAGGCCAGATCTTTTCTAAATTAAAATGTGTCTGTCCCTCCAGGTAATCTGTCAGGAGCCATCATACTTACAAAATATTTTAAATATACTGAAGGTATAAAAGAATTAAATGAAACCCTTAATACCCAAATTATCAAGATTTTGCCACATGCGGTTTAACATGCTCCTTTTTTTCTTGTCTTTCTTTGCTAAAGCATTTAGAGCAAAACACACATGCCATTTTACCCCTGAAACTCTAAAAAAAAAGACACCATGAAATATTAATACCAAACTTAAGTATTTTCTTGATATCAGTTAATAATCAATAATCAATTTTTCTGTCATAAAAAAATTTCTCCATGTTTAGGTAAATGAGAATCCATGCCAGGTTCACACTACATTGCACTCAAAATTGTGTTTCTTAAGTTACTTGTATTCTAGATAATTTCCCCTCTACCTACCTATTTTTGTATTTGTAGTTGTTAATGACTTTAATTTATTGTGGAAATCAAATTAGTCATCTTGAAGAAAGCATTATTCCTTGGATGTATCTGTTTTTTGAGGTGGGCATTAAACTGTTCCTCTATCACTTGTTTTTCCATGTAAATGTGATTAGACTCTCAAATTTTGATTATATGCAGACCAAGTCCTTTAGCAAGGAGACATAATAGATTGGTCTAATTGCTTGGAAAGCACACTAAGACTGGTTGCCCCGTCTTTTGGGATGTGAAAGTTGAAGAGTAGATTTAGATGGTGACAGCTTCATTTTTGTATTTGTACAGTAATCCAATTAATTTTTCATGTCATTATTAAAATGAAATTTTTCTGCACTGACTTCGCTAGACAACCATGATTAACACAAACTAATATTGAAAAAAAGAATTCAATGTTTCTCTATTTCTGAACTCATACTTTGAGACAAGAGTTGATTATTTCAAATGAAAATTTACATTGAGATTAATTATTGAATATGTATACACTGACCTTAATTGTTAATTGTGTTATTTTAAAGCTATTCTTCCCACTGCTTTCCCAGTCACATACACACAATGACTATGAATGCTTCTCTAAAAAATAATGATAACACATAAAATACTGTCATTAACTTGTAGAAAGGAAGCAATACTAAATACAATATGAGTCTTAAGTGGTTAATTTTGCAATGATTTTTACCAGGAGAAAGTGTCCCTCGGAAAGCTGCAGAAGCCAGTGAAGTCTTATGGAGTCAGAGAATCCACACGCAGCATATGATTTGGCTAGAGAGTTTGTATCATGATACATTAAACATAAATTCTCTACAATAAATAACACAAGATACAATAGTGTTTAACATGAAATTGATTTGAGATCCAGTGATAATAAATGTTTTTCTTCTTTAAAAAATATTTTTTTTATTTATTTGATATATATAGAGAGAGAGCGCACAAGCAAGGGGAGCAGCAGAGGGAGAGGGAGAAACAGGCTCCCTGATGAACAGAAAGCCCGATGTGGGGCTTAATCCCAGGACCCTGGGATCATGACCTGAGCTGACGGCAGACGCTTAACCGACTAAGCCACCCAGGCACCCTTATTTTTCTAATTCTCATTTTATTTTCTATTCTGAAATGGCCTAAAGCATTTTTCTATGGTATAACTGTCTTAAATCTGTAAGACATAAAATGAGATGATAATAAAGATAAATAATTTTTAAATAGTTCTATGAAATTCAAAATGATTTTTTAAATTGTTTTCCAACCTATTGAGATATTATTAAAATATGATATATGTAAATTTAAGGTGTACAATGTGATTATTTGATACACATATATATACCGAAATGATTACCCAATAAGGTTAGTATACACCTCTATCCCCTGACATAACTAACTTTGTGTGTGTGTATGTGTGTGGTGATTTAACATTTAAAATATACTCTTCTAACAACTTTCAAGTATATAGTATGGTATTGTTAATTATAGTCACCATGCTATCCACTAGGTCCCCAGACCTTATTCATCTTAGACCTGGAAGTTTATACCCTTTGACCAACACGTCTCAATTTCCTCCATCCCCCATATTTTGGCAGCCACCATTCTATTCTTTCTATTAGGTTGGCTCTTTTAATTTTTTTTTTTTAAGATTTTATTTGCAAGAGAGAGAATGAGAGACAGAGAGCATGAGAGGGAGGAGGGTCAGAGGGAGAAGCAGACTCCCTGCTGAGCAGGGAGCCTGATGTGGGACTCAATCCAGGGACTCCAGGATCATGACCTGAGCCGAAGGCAGTCGCTTAACCAACTGAACCACCCAGGAGCCCTAGGTTGGCTCTTTTAGACTTGACATATAAGTAATATCTTACAGTATTTGTCTTTCTCTGTTTGAGTTATTTCACATAGCATAACACCTTCAATATTCATTCATGTAATTAAATTTGAAATTAGGAATTGTGTTGCCTCCAATTTTGTTATTCCTTCTCAGCACTGCTCCAGCTTTCTGGGACCTTTTTTGTTTCCATACATATATTTTTTTTAATTTTCTGTTTCTATGAAAAACGTCATTGAAGTTTTGATAGGGATTGCATTGAATGTACGGATGACTTTGGAGAAGTGCAGACATTTCAACGATATTAATTCTTTGGATCCAAGATCATGAAATACCTTTCCATTTATTTGTGTCTTCTTCAGTTTCTTTTATCAAAGTCTAATAGTTTTCAGTGTAAGAGTCTTTCACTTCCTTGTTAAATTTATTCCTAAGTATTTTATTGTTTTTAATAACATCATCAGTAAGATTGTTTTCTTTATCTTTCAGATAGCTCATTGTTCGCTGAATATGTTTATTAGTTCTCAGGGTTTTTTTTGGTGGAGTCTTAAGGATTTCTCTATATAAGAGAGAACATCATAGCAGAGACAATTTTACTTCTTTCATGCTTTTATTTGTTTTTTATAGCTGATTGCTCTGGCTAGGAATTCCACCACTGTGCTGAGTAGGAGTAATGAAAGTGAGTACTTTTGCATGGTTTCTAATCTCAGCAGAAAGCTTTCCACCTGACTGTTGAGTATGATGTTAGCTGTTGGCTTATCATATATGGTTTTTATTATGTTGAGTTTATTCCCTTTATACCCAAATTATTAAGAGTTTTTATCATGAAAGGATGTTGATTTTTGTGAAATGCTTTTACTGCATCTACTTAGATGATCGTATAGTCTTTAAAATATATTAATGTGGTATATCACTTTTATTCTTGAACCATCCTTGTATCCCAAGGATAAATCTCATGTGATCATAGTGTTTGATTCTCTTAATGTGTTGTTGAATTTGGTCTGCTAGTACTTTGTTGAAAATTTTTGCATCTATAGTCATCAGAAATATTGCTCTATATTTTTCAGTATTTTTATTTTATTTGCTTTGGTATCATGGTAATTCTGATGCCATAAAATGAGTTTGGGAGTGTTCCCTTCTCTACAGTTTTTTTGGAAGAGTTTGAAAAGGATTGGCCTTAATTCTTCTTTAAATGTTTGGTTGAATTTACCAAGGAAACCATGTGGTCTTTGGTTTTAATTTATTGGAAGTTTTTTTATTGCAGATTCAATCTCCTTACTTGTAATTGGTCTATCCAAATTTTCTATTTCTTCATGATTTAGTCTTGGTAGGTTGTATGTTTCCAGAAATTTATCCATTTCTTCTAGGTTATCCAAATTATTGGCATATTATTGTTCATAATAGGATTTCATGAACTTTCATATTTCCCTGTTTTCAGTTGCATGTATTCTCTTTCATTTTTGATATTATTTATTTGTGTCTTCTCTCCTTTTTCTTTCTTAATCTAACTACAAGTTTGTCAATTTTATTTATCCTTTCAAAAAACCAGGCCTTAGTTTGTTGATATTTCTTATGGCTTTTTTGGTCTCTATCTTACTTGTATCTGCTCTGATCCTTGTTATTTCCTTCCTTTGTCTAATGTTGGCTTAGTTTGGGGTTTTTTCGTTGTTGTTCTTTCAGGTATTAGGTTGCTTTTGTTGTGATATTTCCTTCTTCTTAGTGTAGACGTTTATCACTATAGACTTCTCTCTTAGAACTGCTTTGGCTTCATTCCATGTTTTGGTATGTTACATTTGCAATTTCATTTGTTTCTACATTTTTTTAAATTTCCCTTCTGATTTCTTCTTTGATCCATTTGTTGTTCAAGAGTGTGTTGTGTAATTGCCAAGTATTTGTGAACTTTCCAAGTTTCTTTTGTTTTTGATTTCTAGTTTCATTACACTGTAATTGGAAAAGATCTTTGGTTTGATTTCATTTTTTTTACATTTGCTTAGGCTCCTGTTTTGTGACCTAACATGTGATATATCTTGGAGAATGTTTCCTGTAAGCTTGAAAAGAATGCGTATCCTGCTGCTGTTTGGTGGCATGCTCACTCATTGATGATAGTAATAAAAAATGGTACAGAGACTTTGAAAGACAGTTTGTGGTTTATTACAAAGCTAAACTAACTCATTATAAGATCCAGTATCAGGTTGAATGGTAGAAATCATTTTTCAATGAATATTTGTATACAAGACTTTGTATGGATATATTTTCATTTTTAATTTTTCTTGTATTGATACCTACAGAAAAAAAGTTCTTAGGTCATAATGGAAAATTAATGCTCAATTTTTAAAAATAATTTTAATCCATTTTCCACATTGGATTCCTCATTTTACATCTTCAATAATAAGGTATGAGGTTCGAGTTCTTCTTTACCCCCCATGCCTATAGATTTTTAAATCTGTATTCTTTATTATAGCCATTCTAATGGTATGGAGTAGTTTAATATGCATTTCCCTAATGACTAATAATGTTGAGTGCAATTTCATATGATTATCGGTCATCTGCATTTTGGAGGGGAAAGTGATTATTCAAATATTTTCCCATTTTTTTACTTGTATTACTACTATAGTTATTACTGGGTGGTGGGAGTTCTTTAAATATTTTGTGCATTATCAAATCGGATATATGATTGGAAGATTTCTTTCCCAGAGCCTGGGACTCATATTTTCATTTTCTAGGTGAAGCATAAAGCTTTTAAATTTTATTGAATTCCAAATTATAATTTCTTAATCACTTTGCTTTTGGCATTATATCTAAAAAATATTTACTTAGTCCAAGGTTATGAATATTTAGTATATTTTCGTGTAAACCTTTTAAAATTTTAGCTGTAACATTTAGATCTATGATCCATTCAAGACAAATTTGGTGTATGATGTGAGGTTTGGGTCTAAATTTATCATTTTACAGGTGGATATCCAATTGTGTCACAACTATTTGTTGAAAAGACTTTTTGCCTTCATGCTACTGTTTAAAATCAAATAACCACAAATGGGAGGATTCATTTTTTATTTACTCTCAATTCTATTTTCTTGATTTATATGTCTGTCCTTTGCTAGTACCACAATGTCTTGATTACTGTAACTGTGTAGCAAGCTCTGAGACAAATGTTTAAGCCTTCACACTCCATTCTTTATTATCAAGGTCTTTTGCCTATTCATAGTACTTTGCATTTCCATACAAATTTTAAGAAGTTGCCCAATATCCAGAAAAAGAAAAGAAAGAAAACCTGTTGAGATGTTGATAGAGATCTCATTGAATTTATAGATACCTGGATAGAATAACCAACAAACTAAGACTCAACAGTCTTCCAATCCATAAACATAGATTGTCTTCTTTTATTTAGACTTTCTTTAACTTTTTTCAGCTGTTTTTTTAAGTTTTGAATGCATAAGCCATGTGCTGCTTTTATTTTTTTTTATTTTCAAAGTCTTTATTCTAAATCATATCATAGTATTTTCACATTTTAACATGTACGTTACTCACCAAACATAATAGTATATATAGCATAAGATGACTGTAAGACACTTGATTTTGAGTATTAAGCAATAAAAGTAAGTTTACACAGATTTAACCTTAATCTTTTTTTTAAGATTTATTTATTTATTTGAGAGAGAGAAAGAGAAAGCACAAGCAGGGGGGTGGGGCAGAGGGAAAGGGAGAGAGAATTTGAAGCAGACTCAGCGTGAAGTCTGTCTCAGGTCTGATCTCAGGACCCCAAGTTCACTATCTGAGCTAAAACCAAGAGTTGATTGCTTAACTGACTGTGCCACCCTTTTATAAAATCACTCTTAAACATTTTATTCTCTTTGATGCTATTGTGAATGGAATTGTCTTAATTTCATTTTTGGATCATTTATAATATGTAGAGATATAATTGATTTTTGTACATTTGTCTCACATCCAGTAAAGTTCTAAACCACTTTATTAGGTTCTTCTTCTGTTGTTGTTGCTTTCATGTGAGGATCTCTTATGATTTTTACATTTGGGATTATTTTGTAAGTGAATAAAGGCATTTTACTTTTTCCTTTACACTCTCAACAATTGCATTTCTTTTTCTTGCCTGATTGTATTGTCAAAATCTTTAGTGCAATGTTATGCACTAAAGTGCATGGTGAGAATAAATATCCTTGCCTTGTCCTTGATCTTAAAGGGAAGCATTCAGTCTCACCAAGTATGAAGTTAGTTAGCTTTGTAAATGCTGATTATCACACTGAGGAAATTCTATTCTAAGTAGATTGAGCATTTTTTTTAAAATCACAAATGCGTGTTTAATTTTGTTAAATGATTTTTTCTGATTCTATGGAAATGATCATGTGCTTTTCCATCCTTTAATCTAGCATTATGGTGTATTACATTAATTCATTTTTCGATGAATCAACCTGGCATATATGGTTAAATCCATTTAATCATAGACAATGTTTTCACCCTTTCTATTTTTTTAGAAAGTTTTTGTATTGTGTAGAAAAAGTTTAGTATTACTATTTTTCAAAATTTTTTATAGAATTATGATCCTGGATTTTCTTTGTGGAAGACTTTTGATTATTAATTCAATTTTTTGTATAGGCCTATTCATATTTCCTACATTTTCCTAAGTCAGTTTCAGTAACATGTATCCTTCTACAATTTGTCCATTTCCTCTAAGTTCTCTTATTTGTTAACATAAAGCTTTTTATACATTTTCTTATCAACTTGGAGTTATACTGATAATGTAAAAGAACCAATCTTTGATTTTATTGACTTTTTTTATTTCATATCTTATTGATTTCCCCACTATTCATAGTATTTTTCTTCTTCTATTTACTTTGGGTTAGTTTGCTGTCCTTTCCTTGTTTTTTTCAGGGGGAAGCTTAGGTTAGTGATTTGAGATCTTCTTCTAATATAATCAGTTTATTATGAATATCTTTAATGTTATGACATCATGCATATAGATTAGGTCAAGAACTGTGTACAAAAAAGTCCTCTACTTAAGGTTAGAGTTGTATCTTCTAGTTCTTACAAAGTTCAAAGGGAATCAGTTGTACAGTAGTAGCTCCCCTCTCCTATTTATGTTACCTCTTTTGCTTTCCACTGTGCTCTCCCATCCCTGCCCAAATGAGCTCAGGGCTTTCAACGAAGCTTTACCTGGTTGTGATGATCAGTACATTCAAATATCTGTTCTTTGGTTTTTCTTTATTGGGGTTAATACATCTGAATTCAGCTTATTTTTCCCCCTTCTCATACAACTACAAATATATTTCAATGATTTATTTCCATGGTGCCACAGTCTGGATGCACAGAAATGAGAAACTTGTATGTATAACATTTGCAAGAAAATGAGACCAATTACACTGAAAAATCACCTGCTTTTAGCAAGTTTCTTTTTCACTTTTATGATAAAAATGTCTGTCTCTTTGATTACTTAAAACTGCATTTCCTAATGTTCCCTCCCCTTTAGTACACCAGGCTGATAAATTTCAAAAACAGGGAAAAGTATTGGTATTTTCCAAGCTCTAGAAAGAGAAACATTGCAAGTAAAAAAAGAAGTCTTTGTTTTTATATTTAACGCTACTATTTGTCATTTGAAATTCATATAAAATATGTATGTTAAAACTTATGTCTATGAAGACTACTTTGTAATCAGTTCAAAATGTCAGATTAATTTTTTTCAATTAAATGTTACTGTAACCTGTTAAGTGCTAAATATTTTACTTGATATGGAAACACAAAGCTATAATTCCAATTAAGGAAGAAGGAGCCACAAATATGTTTGATTTTGTACTCCAACAAAATAATTGTAAAATAATATTTGTTTTTTCTTTTGATATGCCTTTGAAAATTTAATGCTTATGTGTCAAAAGTGGTTACAACAAAGTACAAATATTTTTAATTGTAAAACTTTTCCCAATATTAAGGGATTTTATTCTTGAACATCAGAGGTAGATGTATGTTCTTGGCTCTAACAAGGACAATGCAAGATTTTTATATGCAAAATACCAATTGCCAGATGTGCTTTATCTATACTAGATGGAAGATGAATATAAATGAGGTCAAGTAGTCAGTGTGCATAGCATGACATTTCAAAATGTTTCTCTTCACATATCTTGTTTTCAGTAACATTTTAAACCTGTCACTTAGTAAAATTAAATGACATTCCCTAAGGCATCATTATTTAGAACCTGGAAAGGGAGAATACTCATTTAGTTATCTTCTTTTAAATTAGTAATATTGAAGAAAGGGTTACATCATTGTTTAAAATTCAGGGGTAAAAATAAAGGAAATTACATTGGCAGGCTCCTGAAGTATAACTTTAATTTCATGAATCTAGATGCTTGCAATAACTATAAATTTATGATTAAAAATGATATATGCTTATAATAACTGGTTCATCCTCAAAAAAAATTTAAAAGCGTATATCTCTAACCAAGAAAAGCACAAAGTTTGTTTTAAATATTGATGTGCTGGTGATAGATGCATGTCAGTTTAGAAGAAACAAAGCTATTGTCAGCAGTGAAGCATCATAAAAATAATTGTTATAAAAAGCATTTAAAACAAAATCATTATGAAACTACTACATCTTTTATCATCTGCCAAGTTTTTGAAATTGTTAAATTATAACAATCCAGGGAATGACAGACTCATCAATAATTGAGAAACTTCATAAATTGCATATAAATGATGTGTGAAGAACAGAAAAAAATAACATTGGACTTTGGAAAATGGAGTAAAAGTAAAACTTTTACTGATGCCATCTATTTAATAACTATTATGTGCCAAGCACTATGATACATAATATATGTAGATTATTTCTAATAATTTATACATTGCTGAAGATGTGTTTCCTCTTTTAAGGGTGAAAACACTTGTTTATAATCACTTACTGGCAGTTGGAAAATGAAGGTTTGAACTGAGGTTACCAAACAAAATTCATGGAAACAATTCTTCAGGTCACAGATATCACCACCATCTAATTATTTCATTATGGACCTGAAAAATATTATTCATTTAACAAATACATTTTTTAAAGTCTGCTTTGTGCTAGTCATTAATCAAGGTTTTGGGAGAAAATAGTGGATAAACAGACAAAAACCCATGCCTTAATGGGGTTTATATTCTAGTAGGGGTAGTCATATACATACAAAAATAAGAAATAATATAGAATATATAAAATGTCAGGGCGTCTGGGTGGCTCAGTTGGTTAAACATCCCACTCTAGATTTTGGCTCAGGTCATGATCTCAAGTTGTGAGATCAAGCCCCACATCAGACTCCACACTGGGCAGGGAGCCTGCTGAAGATTCTCTCTCTGTCTTCCACTCTCCCTCTGCCTGCCCCAGCTTGCGTGCTCTCTCTCTCTCTCTCTTCCTTTCTCAAAAAAAAAAAAAAGAATATATAAAATGTCAAATTGGGATTTCATGGGGGCGTGGTCAATTTTAATTAGATTAGCTAGGGAAAGACTCACTAAGACAGTGGTTTTGCACAAAATCTGAAAGAGGCAAGAGAATTCACAGGAATTTTATCTGCAAAAATAGAACTCTAGCATGAGGAAATAACAAGTAAAAACACTTGGAGATGGTAGTATGTTTATATTTTTGAGTACATGCTAACTTGTGTAATTACTTTGCCATAAAACCTCCATTAACTTTTCATCTCATTCATAATAAGAATCAAAAACTTTTTACCAGCTGTATTCCTCCTGTATCTATCTCCTCTTTGCCTACAAGTTGCCTTCTTCCACATTTCTCTATAACTACAATTACCTCTTTCAGTCTCAAGGATCACTTGAACTTCTCTACTGAGTGTAAACCATATATAACAAGGGAAAAAACAGAAAGAACACTTAATAAGGCACTCAGAGATGACAGTTGCTTGGACCACCATGGTAAAAATAGAAGTGGTAATAGAAGTGGTTGGATCCTGAATATATTTTGAAGAAATTGCCAATAAAATGTTCTGATTGACTGGTTGTGGAGAATAAAACAGAATCAAAAACAACTCCAGGGTATTTGGTCTACAAAACCAGAAGGAAGGAGTTGTCACTTACTAAGTTAGAGAAGAAAAGAAATAGAGTAAATTTGGGTGAAATATCAGGAGTTTAATTTTCAATATCTTTGGTGCACATATTAAACATTGGAGGTATTAAATTAGCATATGTGGGTCTAGAGTTCAGATAAAAGTCTCAGACGGTTGATATAAACTTAGGAGTCTGTTTCAATAGGTTTTATTATTATTTAGGTATGGGAGGGCCAACATTATTAGATATGGTAGATAAGGAGGTGACTACCATTGATACTTTAATGATACATGGATACAAGGTAGTTTATGAGGTAAATCTCAAAAGAGAGAGAATACATGTCATGCCATGGTGGGGGGCTACATGGGGAAACACCAGGATCAGTTATGAGGCAGAGGGAAAGAGAGCAGCCATAGGCAAGAGACTTTATTGTAGTTTCTGTGGGAAGGAAGAGGTAAGATAGGTAAGCAAACTTAATACTCACTAATTTGAATAATTTCAATAGGCTCTGGGACATACAGGCTGTCTCTAGTTGTCTGATGTTTAGTACTGGGATTATTAGAGCAACTGTATAGTGGCCTAGGGTGTGAGAGCCTGAAATAGAAGGTAGGTGAGAGTGTAGACTGTATTTGTTGGATTGTATTTGAAAGTATACCCCTGGATGACAGACTCCTCTCAAAGAAGGGGGGGAATGAGGGATGCAGGAAGCCAAAGCAATTCGACTCACAACAAGGCGTGTCTAGCATATGCATGTAGGGCAGATGGTAAAGCATCAAGTTTACATATGTTAGAAATATGTTTGATACAGAGTTGACACTGATAAGTGGCATTTGAAGCCATGATTATGAATATCTTTAAGGTAGAAATGAAAAGCAAAGTACTTAAAATGATCAATAAATAGGTAGATGTTGATGCAGTATGAAAATCCTCAGGGTAAAGTGAAGAAAAAATTTCAAGGAAAAGGTAATGACCAATTCTGTCCGATGTTGCTGAGAAGACAAATAAAAAGACTGAGACGAGGCCATTTTATTTAAAATGTTAATTAACCACTTTGAGAACAGCTTCAGATAAGCAGTGGAATAGAAACACTATTTTTTTTAGAATTCAAGAGTGAATGGAGGAGAGATAACCACAATTGAAATTATCTAGTCTAAGGAGCAGAGAGAAAAATAAATTAATAAAAATCAACAGATCCTCAAAGACCTATGGGACACCATCAAAATTATCAATATGCACACAATAGGAGTGCTAAAAGGAGAAAGAAAAAAAGGGATGAAAAGAATATTTGAAAAAATTCACTGGAAATTTCCCAAATTTGATAAAAAATAGAGATTTAAGAAGCTCAATAAACTCTAGATAGGATACATTTAAAGATATATTACTTAGACACAATGTAATCAGAGCACTGAAAGTAAAAAAAAAATTAAAAAATCTTAAAACCAGCAAGAGAGGTGACTCATCACATACAAGGAATTCTCAATAAAATTGAGAGCTGAATTCTCACCAGAAACCCTGGAAGGCTGACATATTTCAGTTGGTGAGATGATATATTTAAGTCCTGAAAGAAAAAGTTTATCAACAAAGAATCTTATATCCCCCAAAAGTATTCTTCAAAATATAAAGAGAAATGAAAATATTCCTAAGTTAACAAAAAATGAGAAAATTTATCGGTTGCATTGCCAGTTAAATCCTACTTGATCATGGTGTATATATACATACATATATATATATATGTTATATAGGTTTGGTGTCCTGGTATTTTGTTGAGATTTTTTCATCTACATTTTCAGGGGATATTGGCCTGTACCTTTCTTTTTTTGTGATGGCTTTGTCTGATTTTGGTATCAAGGTTTGGTGTCCTGGTATTTTGTTGAGATTTTTTCATCTACATTTTCAGGGGATATTGGCCTGTACCTTTCTTTTTTTGTGATGACTTTGTCTGATTATGGTATCAAGGTAATAATACTGGCCTCATAGAATGAGTTTAGCAATTGTTTCCTTCCTTTCTAAGTTTTGAAAGAGCTTGTTAAAGATTGCCATTAATTCTTTAAGTGGTAAAATTCATCAGTGAAGTTATCTAGTCCTTTTTATTGCAGGAATTTTTAAATCACTAGTTCAATGACTTCACTGGTTATTGGACTATCCATATGTTTTATTTCTCCTTGAGCTGACTTTGAAAATCTGTTCTTTATAAAAATTTGTCCATTTTATTTTGGTTATCCATTACATTGGCATACAATTGTTCACCATGTCCTGCTATAATCCTTTTACTGCAAGTTTGGTAGTAATAACCCACCTTTCATTCTTGGTTTTAGTAATTTTAGTCCTCTCTCCTTTTGTCTTTAATCCATATAGCTAAAGATTTGTCTTTTTTTTTTAATCTTTACAAAGAATCAAATTTTGGTTTAGTGATTTTCTCTATTATTTTTCTATTTCATGTATCTCCATTCTAATCTATATTATCTCCTTTTCCTGCCTTCTTTGTGTTTAGCATTTTTTTAATTTATAAAATTGGGGTATTATTGATTTGAGATCTTCCTTCTTAATATTCAGGTTTATAGCTATAAATATACCTCCAGGCACTGCTTTTGCTGAAGCTCATATGTTTTGGCATGTTGGATTTTCATCTTCACTTATCTTGAAGCATTTTCTAAGTTTCCTTATGAATGTTTTTAACCCAATGGGTATTTAGTTGTGTGTTAATTTTCCCATATTTTATAATTTCCTAAGTGTCTTTGTTATTTATTTCTAATTTCATCCCATTGTCCTGAGAATAAAATGGACAGGTGCAGCAATCCCAGATATAGTATATATTATTACCAAAATTCAAAGCCACACAACACACACTGGACTTCTTATTTGGTAGTAGGAGAAAAGGAGGTACAACTTGTTCTCTACCTTAAAAGTTATGCATTGTCCTGCCCAAGTCTAATGAATTCCTAACTTTTTTCCTGGTGAGTCAGAGTCCTAATTCTTTGAGAGGTGTATCTTCCATTCTCTGGCAACCATGTCTTTTAGTGGGGTATCTAGGATGCTTCTTCACCTTGTCCAATTAGCATAATGTCATCAATTAGTGGACTGGTGTAACATTGAAGAAAGTTTAGCTGTTTAAAGCTGTATAGATTCTTTTGTGACATGGACAAAGCAGTTACCATAGTCTTGAAGCAAAATAGTAAAGGTCTATTGCTGTATTTGCTATGGAAAGTTAACGTGCTTCTGCATCCCCACTGATGGGATTTTCAGAGGGAAGCATTCACCAAATCAATGTTGAATGTCACATACCAGAAGTTATGTGGATCTCTTGCAATAAAAATAATACATCCAGTTCAGTAACTGATTGATACTATGGTGTGGTTAATTTTATGGTAGTCCATCATCTGCCATCATGGTCCACATATTTTTGCAGAAGCCAGAGCTGTGAAGTAAATGGGAATGTGATAATGCTATTATCTCTGCATTTCTCAAGTCTTTGATGAGAGTGTTAATACCTGAAATTTCTTCAGGAATATGGTATTACTCCTTATTTACTCATTTGATTATATGAAAAGGGAAGCACAGTTTCAGGGGCTTGTACTCGAATTCTCCTACCATAATGACTCTTACTCAGGTCAGGGAACCAAGGTAATTTTATACCAACTGCTAAGAATATTTATCACAATTATCCATTTGGAAATAGAGAAAAAAAAACATGGGGTAAGTCAGCAGATTCATTGGATGCACGATGAAATGAACTCAAATCAAAGCTACAGTTAATGGGGCACCTGGGTGGCTCAGTCAGTTAAGTGTCTGCCTTTGGCTTAGGTCATGATCCCGGAGTCCTGGAATGGAGCCCCGCGTTTGGCTCCCCACTCGGTAGAGAGCCTGCTTCTCCCTCTGCCTTTTACCCCGCTCGTTGCTTGCTGTTTCTCTCAAATAAATAAAAAAAAAATCTTAAAAAAAAAAAACCAGTTATCACCTGGCCTCCTTAATCTCTGAATCAAACAGAAGATTATAATGGCATTTTGTGTCCTATGAAATGAGTCATTTCTATGTAGTTCTCTCTTTCAGTCCATTTCCCTCTGTCTAAATCCCTAGATGTCTCCTTGGAAAAAGTTTGGAATAATATGTACTGCATATACATGTGGTGACATTCCAACATCTTTATTTAAGAAGTCCCAGCTTCTTCTTCAATGTACTCTGGATCAGTGAACTGACCTAGCTCTGTTAACTTAGATGAAAGACAATGATTGTCCATGGTGAAAGGTGATGCCAGGCCATTTCTCACTGATGCTGATTTTTTTCTTACTATAGAAAACAAGGAACATCATATTTGACTATTTACTTGCTTTACCCCCTGAAAGCACCATGAGGTTTTAGCCAACACCATCAATTCCTGCAAATAATGGAATCTTGAAAGCCTCTTTAGCCTTCCTGCCCACTGTGATAATTATGCCCACCATGTACCTGATAATAAAATTCTGACACATTGCTTCTGCTATTCTTATAATCTCTATCATTCCCATTGATATCAGGCATCCAGTTTTATGGAAAAATCTCCTACAGTCAATCCAAGTTTGATCATCTTTAAGATAATAGAGTCAGTCTCACCAGAGAATTTTTTATTTCTGTAAAATAAGAAGCATCTTCTAAGCCCACCCTTTGAGAAAGATAGCCAGGTCCAATATTTCCATCAACCTTTACAAAACTATAGCAAGGTATTTCTAGCATATCAGCTCCATTGTTTAAACCAACTTTGAGGGGCGCCTGGGTGGCTCCGGTGGTTAAGCGTCTGCCTTCGGCTCAGGTCATGATTCCAGGGTCCTGGGATCGAGTCCCGCATCGGGCTCCCCGCTTCACAGGGAACCTGTTTCTCCCCGCACCTGCAGCTCCCCTGCTTGTGTTCCCTCTCCTTCTCTCACTCTGTCTCTCTCTCTCCCTCTGACAAATAAATAAAATCTTTAAAAAAATAAAAATAAACCAACTTTGATTTCAGGCTTCAAGGAACCACTCTAGAAAACTATAACCAGTTTTTAGGATCTTTGCCAAAACACTGAATCCTATTATAAGTAACATACCTTCACATCAGTGAATTTTCCTCTGTCTGGCTTTATATCCTATACCACTTTAGCCTAATTCATTAAAATTTACCACTCTTTATGTTCCCAAATTTTATAAATACATGTTCCCAGATTTTATCAGTACATGTTCTCAAGTTTTATCAGTACATATTAACCAAGTCATATAATTCCTTTAATATGTAGTCATTCATTTCCAGATCAGGACTTTGCTTCCACATTGTACTTAGGTTTTATTCTGTTATCAAGCTGTTGTTATATGGATGAGTTCTGAGGAGAAAAAGCATTATTACTTTGTGAGGTACTTCTTCATATGAGGACATTACATGGTATCCACTGAAGGGGAGGCTTTCCTTTTACAGTAAGGAAGAAGAGGCTGTTCCTACTACGTGGTAGGAGTCAGGAGAATTAGTGTTCAAGACTTTCAGTCTCAGCCAGTTGCCCCTATTCTATGTGTCTAAGTTCCACTCATCTCCTGTCAGGACCCTAACTTTTACGCAGGTTACCTGATAAAGATAGTCAGTTTCTGTTGACCATCCTTAAAATCAGATCATAGGAACAGTTCTGACTGAGGAAAATAAAATTGTTCCCTAGATAAGTAATAGAAGCCTTCTGACCTTCAGAGTCTGCCAAAAATTTTGAACCCATCCTTTCCTTTTACACATTCTCCATTACTGTGAGAACTACCATTGCATTCATACTGCTTCACTGCTGGCGTTATTTAATCTCCCAGTATCTTCCCTTCACCTACCTACACCTCATCCAGATTGACTACAGGTAAAGGGTTAAGGTTACATATATTGTAATGTGGTATCTATTATTTTTAGACAAGTGGAAAGTAAAACTCAAAAATTTGATCCTGAATGTCTTCCTTTTAGAATAATCTCTAGTGTAAAATTTCATAGCTTGGCTTGCTAATGAAGAAAAGTTTGATATGAGGTTATTAATTAGTGATTCTTTTTATGAGAGGTACAATCCCAAGGCAGTGAAAGTGAGTGAAAAGAAAAGCGAGAGAGGAAATGGTGCCTCACAAGATACAAGTGACAAGTTACTATAGTGGCTGTTTGACAATGAGCCACAAAAGAAACACAGGGAGCTGCTTGGCTCGTTTAACAGCTCTGCCATAATGGGCATCCTGGAATAAGCTCCAGCAAGAGGCTATTCCTGGGTCCATGATTTCTCCATGCAATCTACCCAAGGACAGATGGGGAAAGAAAGAGAAAGAATTTATCCGCCTGCGTTCTTCCAGTCTTCTATTCCCAAATGGTCAAAGTTCACCCTAAAAGAAAAGAAGTTTTTCACATTTATATATTATGTCATCTGTCTTATTTGGTGGATGCTTAAGAAATCAAGTGCCTGTAAACTGGTGTGTGGAGGCAATATATCTTCTGTGCTTATTTATGAACGCTGAACATTTGTTTTGAGATCATGTGAATACGAAATGTACAGAAAAAGGTCCTTCATAACAGTGTCCTGCCACGTGACATATATAGACCAGTAAAACACCTCTTGCTAATGTCCTTGAAAACTCCCTCTCAAACGGATAACAAGAGTGATTAAAACTTGCCTTTAACTCATAAATCAGTTTATATTCAGAGAAAATGCTGCAACTTCAAATTACATACAACTTTCCCATATCAAAATTCGGCAGACAGTGGGTTACATATCTAAGGACTGGTGACAAGACAACCAGTTAATCAAACTACCATGAAATAAACTTGGCATGAAGTATTGGAGTGAGACAATCTCTGAAAGAAAAGAACCTAATACTGTAACAAGGCAGTGGGAACAAATGATTCCCATTTATTTATTTATTTACTTATTCTCCTCCATATTTATTTACAAAACCATTGTTGACAGCAACCTTGAGTCAAAAAGTGCCTGAGCCAAACTACATTTTTCAACTCAGTAATTCCTTGATTTCATGAGGGGCATTCCTTTTTACTGACTACCACCCTTTCTGTAGAACCTTCTTTCAAGCAGTTCACCTGAATAATTTTCATTCTTTCTTTATGTCTCAATTCAAGCCATTTTTCAATCCATGAACTAGTCTTTCAATGCCCCCATGCATACACTTTGCTTTCATTCCTTAGTTCCTCTATCAAAGCACCTAGTGCCTTCTATGATCATTACGATCATTATGAGTTTTTTTGCCATCCTCTCATACCCAGTGAGAGTCTACCTCATACACTTGTACTCTGAGAAGTACAACAATATGTACTGAGTTGGTATTTGCTAAATGATTATGGGCCTTAAAGGGCATAGCCTCAGCTCCCTGTTGTCCTGTTAGACACTCTTCCACTCATTTTGCTCCAGCTACACTCCTCGGCATCCCCATTTGCATTGCCATGTTCTTGCCTCAAATCTTTGGCATTTGTTTATTGCCCTTGCCCTCAACTATTCCCTTCACAGCCTTTTCCCCCTTACCTCAAATCACAATCTGACCTATAACAAGCTTACACTTGTATTTACCATTCATTATTATATGCCTAGAGCTTCAAATAATGCTCAAGAAATAATTTTTGAACGAACAAGTAAAAAGAAGAGTGAAAAGTGGATGGGAATATGGGAGCAAAAAGGGAATTTCTTAGGAGTATAGTTTAATAGGCAATAACAGCTTTGAGGGAAATTAAATAAAAACTTTTTGTGCCTAAGGGCTCCTGGGTGACTCAGTTGGTTAAGTGTCAGACTCTTTTTTTTTTTTTAAGACTCTTGCTTTTGGCTCAGGTCATGATTTCATGGCTCATGAGATCTAGCCCCAAGTTGGCTCTGTGCTCAGTGGGGAGTCTGCTTGAGATTCTCTCCCTCTTCCCCTCCCCCCACTCTCTCTCTCACTCTCTCTCTCTCAAATAAATAAATCTTAAAAAAAAAACCTCTTTGGGGCGCCTGGGTGGCTCAGTTGGTTAAGCGACTGCCTTCGGCTCAGGTCATGATCCTGGAGTCCCGGGATCGAGTCCCGCATCGGGCTCCCTGCTCGGCAGGGAGTCTGCTTCTCCCTCTGACCCTCCTCCTTCTCATGCTCTCTGTCTCTCATTCTCTCTGTCTCAAATAAATAAAATCTTTAAAAAAAAAAAAAAACTTTTTGTGCCTATGTACCAAGTTGTTTTCTAAGCATTTAAAAATAATGTTTAATTTAATCTTCCAAAGTCCCTCTGAGACAGCTATTATTCAAATTTTAAATAATAATTAATTTTTAAATTTTTAAACAGTATTTATGTGGCAGAGACAAGGCTCAGCTTATTGTTTAACTTAAGTGACTACTCTGGGTTTTTTACAATGTATGTCCTAGAACTTACAGAGTACAAAATAGCATGGTGCCAAATACTGAGGGGAAAATTTAGGTATGGTTTAATCCCTACGAATAATTAGAACTCATGTTAGGATACTAAAAAAAGTATTTTAAAAAAAGATATTTCAAACTGTCAAACTTAAAACTAATTAATATGCTTGTCAAAATCATTTCTCTAAAATATAACCAGTTAACAAGAAATGTTAGTGAAAAACTTCAATGCATTAACAGAAAAAAAAAAAAACTATTATCTAACTCTCTAATATATGCTCTACATTGGTAAAATTATTTTCAAAAGCTAGCTTATAATAATTGCTTGGGATAAACATGCAGATATTTCAGATAGATTATTTATTTTTGCAATCTTCTTTGTTAGCATTTTGCATGTTAAAAGGGTAAAATAAATGAATGGTTTGCTCTAGTATCTACAAATAGCACACTTATAAAGTGATTTCAGTTGAGGTATCAACATTGTAACATATGCTTAAAAATTACATATATACAATTTCTGTTCATTTTAATGACTCTGGAAAGCAATAAAAAACATACAAGTTCAAGCAATTATTATGTACAATTAAAATTTCCAAATGCTTCATATGTTTTCTGAATTAAATTTTTTGTGTTTGATCAAGGTTTTTTGTCAATATTTTCTTCCCCACCCCCATCCTACAGTTTATTTTCAGGGGTGGCAAACCTTACACTTCATTTAATATTCCTTGCTTATATTTGCTGGGGATAGATCCCAAAAGTGACCATCTCTCAGGAAACAAACCAGATCTCACTCCATCTCTGAGATCATTTTTGTCAGACCATGTGGCCTTTATCCACACCAGGCTAAATGACAGTCCAAGTTGGCGAGAACTCTTCTGAGATGTTTCAAATTGTATCCTTTACTTTCCAGAATCCTAGTCCACAATCTCTTCTAGAGTGCTGGTAACAATCAACACGGAAAGTAGTCAAAGATCATCCCTTATAAGAATTCTATCTGCTAGAAAACAGTTGACAACAGATGATCAGATATTTGCTAATACTGGCAGAGTTTGAGATCTTAAGCAAAAGATCACCAATTACCTTCAGATTTAAATCAGAATTTAAATTTCTAGATAGAATCTTCAATTACAATGAACTCTGAAGCAGAAAAATCCCTTACTTCTCAGTAACCAATTTATCATAGGAAAGTTAATACACATCCCTTTGTTCTCTATTCCAAATAATACATTTTTAGGTAATTATTAATCTTGACGATAAGGAAGAAAAAAGGAGAAGCAAGATTATGCTGAAAGCAGATCAAAATGTTTATTTCCACATGTGCAAAGGGCCCTTGAATAGCCATAATCAATAATGATCAAAAATGCATTTTGCCCATGAAACATATAACTCCTTATATTTATTCTTCATATTTCTTACACTTATAATTTGACAATGCCCACTGGTATATTAAAAGCTCTAATAATTCCAATAGAAAAGAAACTTTTAATATATGATTATAGAGTTGCTGGAAATTGTTTGAACACAACACTCTTTTTTTTTTTTCCCTAAGTAATGCTATTTGATACTAATAAAACTTTTTCTTAAAAGTCTTTTTTCTACTACAGAGTGACTGATGTTGTTACTTCCATGGATCTCCCAAATGTATCACTAAGGCAGAATAGTAAGGTAAAATCTTCTCTACATTAAATAAATAGGTTGAGGTGTTAGTTTTGTAACAGTGGAAAGATTAGTTGACTTAATCATTTAACTGAATTTACATATTACCATTTAATGTACTCCTTGACTTAGCACACATGATTCCAAGTCATTATGGTTTTACTATCTTTGATTTCTTAACCCCTATCTTTGTAGCTAATTAAAACCTCAGAAAATGGAAGCTTGTTAAGAGGAATCACTAGGGAGCTACCATATGATCCAGCAATTGCACTACTGGGTATTTACCCCAAAGATACAAAAGTAGGGATCCAAAAGGGTACGTGCACCCCGATGTTTATAGCAGCAATGTCCACAATAGCCAAACTGTGGAAAGAGCCAAGATGTCCATCGACAGATGAATGGATAAAGAAGATGTGGTATATATATATATATATATATATATATATATATATATATATATATAT